>NC_079190.1:24270663-24395663 GCF_029499605.1 Hyla sarda | reverse complement strand
TGGGCGGTTCCCGAGACACGTGTCATCAGAGAGCACTTAGACAGAAAAGAACAACCTAAACTTCAGAAGCTCATAAGTACTGAAAGGATTAAGATTTTTCATTATATATAAGTTTTTTCCTGGATAACCCCTTTAATCTTTCCTGTACTTATTAGCTGCTGAATACTACAGCGGAAATTTTTTTTTTTTTGAAACACAGAGCTCTCTGCTGACATCATGACCACAGTGCTCTCTACTGACATCTCTGTCCATTTTAGGAACTGTCCAGAGCAGCAAATGTTTGCTATAGGGATTTTCTCCTATTCTGGACAGTTCCTAAAATGGACAGAGATGTCAGCAGAGAGCACTGTGGTCATGATGTCAGCAGAGAGCTCTGTGTTCCAAAAAGAAAATAATTTCCACTGCAGTATTCAGCAGCTAATAAGTACAGGAAGGATTAAGATTTTTTAATAGAAGTAATTTACAAATCTGTTTAACTTTCTGGCATCAGTTGATTAAAAAGAAAAAAGGTTTTTCACAGGAGTACCCCTTTAACCTAGGCACAAAATCCCGGGGTGCTAATAGTCACAAGTAGTTGCAGAAAGTACAGGCCCTGCCCCTCAGGATAAGCCCTTCCCACTTGTTATTAAAGGGGTACTCTGGTGGAATTTTTTTTTTTTCATCAACTGGTGCCAGAAAGTTAAACATATTTGTAAATTACTTCTATATAAAAATGTTAATCCTTCCAGTACTTATCAGCTGCTGTATGCTCCAGAGGAAGTTGTGTAGTTCTTTCCAGTCCGACCACAGTGCTCTCTGCTGCCACCTCTATTCATGTCAGGAACTGTCCAGAGTAGGAGCAATTCCCCATAGTAAACCTCCCCTGCTCTGAACAGTTCCTGACATGGACAGAGGCGGCAGCAGACAGCACTGTGGTCAGACTGGAAAGAACTACACAACTTCCCCTGGAGCATACAGCAGCTGATAAGTACTGGAAGGGTTTAGATTTTTAAAAAGAAGTACTTTACAAATCTAATTAACTTTCTGGCACCAGTTGATTTTAAAAACCATGGGGAAGTTGTCTATTTCCTGCATCAATATTGACCAACCTACAGAGCGTAAGGCCGGTCTATTGTGCGCGGCACGGCTCTTGATAAATTCTGCGCACGGACTTCGGGATCTACAGTTTAGACTATGTAAACCTGCTCCAGCATGGTCTGACATTTCAGCGTACTTTTGGCCGATGCGACTTTTCGGCGAAAAGTTGCTATTGATAAATTCAGCACCAATGTATTTTTCCGTCTAAAATAGAATAGAATGCATCATGTTCTAAAAATCCTCTGAAGCAAAAGTCGGGAAAAAGTTGCACTTTCTGTGCGACAATTTTCACCGGGAAAAAACAGTCTAAATCCTTTGATAAATCTCCCCCATTGTTTTCCTTTTACTTTTTTTAACACCCGATATAAAGTCGGTATTATACAACCCCTTTTCTGTGCTTAAAGGGGTACTCCGGCGCTAAGACAGTTGTCACGTCCCCTCCCATAGGCTTACATTGAGGGGGCGGAGCGTGATGTCACATGGGGGCGGAGCCGTGATGTCACAACGCTCCGTCCCCGTGATTGACAGTAATCAGACCCGGAGCGAACACACTCCGGGGACTCATTCTAATGGGGTGCTGTGTGCAAGATCACGGGGGTCCCCAGCAGCGGGACCCCCGCAATCAGGCATCTTATACCCTATCCTTTATTCAGAGTCTCTCAAAATTAAATTTTTTCAACAAATTATGGGGTTTTTCTTCGCACAGACTTCTATAGACAAAAAAAAAATAACTATTCCAAAAACGCTACTCTCTATATTGGCGTAATTTTTTTTGCGTTATTTTTTACACCTATTCTTAAAAAGAAATCCTGTCACATGATGAAAGAATCACATGACTGGTAATGAGAAAAGCGCAGAAGATAAAACACTTATTCTATGAAATCTCTGCTCAGAATTCCGCTTGGAGATTCCACCGCATGAACCTAAAATTGGTGAGAATCTGGACCTGCCGCATTGCCGTCAATAGTGCGGTCCTAGCAACAATGGATTTCCACGGTCACCATAGTGTGAACGGACTCTAATACGCACTGTGGGAGATTTATCAAAACCTGTACAGGAAAAAAGTTGCTGAGTTGCCCATAGCAACCAATCAGATCGCTTCTTTCATTTTTCAGAGGTCTTTTCAAAAATGAAAGTAGCGATCTGATTGGTTGCTATGGGCAACTCAGCAACTTTTCCTGCGGACAGGTTTTGATAAATCTCCCCCACTATCACAATAAAACACTATTAAAAAGAAAATAAATAAAAAAATCCCAAAAACTTAATAGGGGAGATTCATCAAAACCTGTGCAGAGAGAAAGTAGCCCAGTTGCCCATAGCAACCAATCAGATTACTGCTTTCATTTTTAAAAAGGCCTCTGCAAAATGAAAGAAGCGATCTGATTGGTTGCTACGGGCAACTGGGCTACTTTCTCTCTGCACAGGTTTTGATGAATCTCCCCTAATATTTTCAGGCCAAACTAAAGTTGTGTGTGTTGGTAGCCTTACTTCCACTCAGATTTAAAGGGGTATTCCGGAAAAAAATACTTTTTTGTTTTGTTTTTTATATCAACTGGTTCCAGAAAGTTAAACAGATTTGTAAATTACTTCTATTAAAAAAATCTTAATCCTTCCAATAATTATCAGCTGCTGAAGTTGAGTTGTTCTTTTCTGTCTGACAACAGTGCTCTCTGCTGACACCTCTGCTTGTCTCAGGAACTGTACAAACCATTAGAGGTTTCCTATGGGGATTTGCTCCTACTCCGGACAGTTCCAGAGACAGACAGAGGTGTCAGCAGAGAGCACTGTGGTCAGACAGAAAAGAACAACTCAACTTCAGCAGCTAATATGAACTGGAAGGATTAAGATTTTTTTAATAGAAGTAATTCACTAATCTGTTTAACTTTCTGGAGCCAGTTAATATGAAAAAATAAAGTTATTTCCTGGAATACCCCTTTAATACTGCTTACAGCTGAGGGTTTGTTGCAGTTGAATCCAGTCAAGACAACCTTTGCAAGCTAAGTCCACCAGAAGAATAAATCTCTCTCCTCTCCTGAGAGTTTTGCTACAATGTATCAGTGCAGGTAAAATGTATCAATTTGACAGTTTTTTGCAGTGTTTCTGAACCAGACCAGGGTGCCTCCAGCTGTTGCAAAACTACAACTCCCAGCATGCCTGGACTGCCCAATGTTTTCCAACCAGGGTGCCTCCAGCTGTTGCAAAACTACAACTCCCAGCATACTCGAACAGCCGAATGTTTCCCAACCAGGGTGCCTTTAGCTGTTGTAAAACTACAACTCCCAGCATGCCCAGATAGCCAAATGTTTTCCAACCAGGGTGTCTTCAGCTGTTGCAAAACTACAACTCCCAGCATGCCTGGACAGCCAAATGTTTTCCAACCAGGGTGTCTGCAGGTATTGCAAAACTACAACTCCCAGCATGCCCGGATGGCCAAATGTTTCCCAACCGGGATGCCTCCAGCTGTTACAAAACTACAACTCCCAGCATGCCTGGATAGCCAAATGTTTTCCCACCAGGGTGCCTCCAGCTGTTGCAAAACTACAACTCCCACCTGCAGAGTAAAAGGTAAAGGCATCTCCATGCTGGTCTCCACAATAGGTTATATAAGTGGGCTCTAGCTCTATATAGATCATTTTGTGCTTCAATTGCTGACTGTCTTCTGCTTGCTGTCAATGAATGGAAACAACATGTACATACCTAAACCTTCTCACTGCTAATGGTTTGTTTTTCCTTGTTTCCAGGCTATACAACCCTTTAGGTGCAAAAACAGTTTTCCCAACCAGGGTGCCACCAGGTGTTGCAAAACTATAACTCCCAGCATGCCCGGACAGCCGAAGGCTGTCCGGGCATGCTGGGAGTTGTAGTTTTGCAACAGCTGGAGGCACCCTGGTTGGTAAACATTCAGCTGTCCGGGCATGCTGGGAGTTGTAGTTTTGCAACAGCTGGAGGCACCCTGGTTGGTAAACATTCAGCTGTCCGGGCATGCTGGGAGTTGTAGTTTTGCAACAGCTGGAGGCACCCTGGTTGGTAAACATTCAGCTGTCCGGGCATGCTGGGAGTTGTAGTTTAGCAACAGCTGGACGCACCCTGGTTGGGAAACATTCAGCTGTCTGGCCATGCTGGGAGTTGTAGTTTTGCAACAGCCGGAGGAACCCTGTTTGGTATACATTCAGTTGTCCGGGCATGCTGGGAGTTGTAGTTTTGCATCATCTGGAGGCACCCTGGTTGGTAAACATTCATCTGTCTAAACATGCTGGGAGTTGTAGTTTTGCAACAGCCGGAGGCACCCTGATTGGGAAACACTGGTTTAGTACCCAGAGGTTTGTATAGACTAGAAACCTCAGCCGTGAGACATTTTAGATGTGTTTCCATTCACTGACAACAAGCAGACAGACAAAAATATGAAACACAAAATGAACTATATAAAGTTAGAGCCTTCCTATATAACCTATTATAAAGGCGCCTTCACCTCTTACTCGGCAGGTCTGAGCGTTGCTTTTTCGGCTCCTTAGCGCTCTCCTGTGAAAACGCTAAGTGCGCGGCAGGGGCTGTAAAGTCATCCGTCCCTCTGATCTATCGGATACCCTTGAAGATGTAAGAGATACAAGTGGGAGAGATTTACAGGATGCTATTAATATTTGTACCCTCTCGAGAAATCTTAGACCTGGATCTGCCCCCTCAAGAAATCTGCCAAAGCGACTTTACTGTCAATTACGAGCCCATCACACAATGACGCCTGCGTACAGGCTGCGAAAACGGAAAACTGCGGGGACTATAATTATTATTGCCACTATACATTTTGAAATAGTTTGAAGGGGTATTCTGGAAAATTGAATTTAAATAAGACTATCACCCCAAGACATATAAATTACTAATATAGTGTTATTACAAATTGTACTGGCTTAAAGGGGTACTCCGGTGGAAAACATTTTTTTTTTTTTTTTTTTTATCAACTGGTGCGGACTACACAACTTCCTGTCAGGAGAGGGAGAGAAGCCAGGGAGCTTCTGAGACAACACTACACTGACAATAACTGGATTACACAACTTCCTGTTAAGGAGAAAGAGGGAGGAGTTGGGGAGCTGCTGAGACAACACCACACTGACATTGAGAGAACTAAACAACTTTCTGTTGGGTAAATCATGCAAAGCCATTCTTAAAGGGGACCTCCGGTGGAAAACATTTTTTTGTTATTACATTACTTTTATTTAAAAATTTTAATAATTCCAGTACTTATCAGCTGCTGTATGCTACAGAGGAGGTTCTTTTTTTTTAATTTTTATTTCTTTTCTGTCTGACCACAGTGCTCTCTGCTGACACCTCTGTTTATGTCAGGAACTGTCCAGAGTGGGGAGCAAATCCCCATAGCAAACCTTTCCTGCTCTGCGCAGTTCCTGACATGGACAGAGGTGTCAGCAGAGAGCACCGTGGACAGACAGAAAAGAAATTCAAAAAGAAAATAACTTCCTCTGTATTATACAGCAGTTGATAAGTACCGGAAGGATTAAGAAGTAGAAGTAATTTATAAATCTGTATAACTTTCTGGCAACAGTTGATTTAAAAATTAAATAAAAATGTTTTCCACCGGAGTACCCCTTTATGAATGTTTTTGCATGATTTACCCTATGTCAGTGTGATGTTGTATCAGCAGCTCCCTAACTCCTCTTTTTCCTTGATCGGAAGTTGTGTAATCCTCTTATTGTCAGTGTAGTGTTGTCTCAGAAGCTCCCTGGCTTCTCCCCATCTCCTGACAGGAAGTTGTGTAGTCCTCTCATTGTCAGTGTAGTGTTGTCTTAGCAGCTGCCAAGTCCTCCCTCTCTCCTAACAGGAAGTTGTGTAGTCATCTTATAGTCTCTGCCCTCTCTAGTTCAGGAAGTTGTATGGTCCTCTCATTGTCAGTGTAATGTTGTCTCAGCAGCTCAGAAGTTGTGTGGTCCTCTCATTGTCAGTGTGATGTTGTCTCAGCAGCTCAGAAGTTGTGTGGTCCTCTCATTGTCAGTGTGGTGTTGTCTCAGCAGCTTCCTGGGTTCGTTCGTTTTCTCTCTCTCTCTCTCTCTCTCTCTCTCTCTCTCGATAGAGGGTTGTGTAGTCCTCTCATTGTCTGTGTGGTGTTATCTCAGCAGCTCACTGGCTCCTCCCCCTTTCCTAACAGGAAGTTTTTTAGTCCTCTCATTGTCAGTGTGGTGTTGTTTCAGTGTTTCCCCACTCCTCCTGCTCTCCAAGGACAACGCATCATCCTCTGCTGTCCCAGGGAGGCATGGCTGGATCTTGTCTCTGAGATCTAGCCCCACCCCTAAGTGATGTCATCAACTCTGACCAGTCTTTACAGTCTACATCACCATTTCACCATCATATATACATATACAGCTGTATTGGGGAATTTGGGGAAGAATAAGGTTTGGTTACAGAATGCTACTTTGTGCTGAACAGGGCCACAGGCAGAGGAGCAGACAGTGAATGAATAGCAGGTGCTGCAACTCAATGATATTCTGCTGTGAAATTAGATGTTCTGCCAGAACTCTGGGCAGGGAACTGGTAAAAGTGCTGTGGGAGGGGAGTAGGAAGGATGGGAGGACTAGGATAAAGAGCTGAGGGAAAGCAATGCATTCTGGGAATTGTTGTCCTGCCAATAAGATAGGCCTTTAAAATCATCAAAGTTCTTAAAATACTTTTAATAACCTGGTGACATCCCAGAGTAAAGTCCCATCCCATGAAGAGGAGTTAGCCATGTGTAGAAAGCTGTTTCGGGTGTTCTTGCCCCTAGTCAGTACAGAGCAGGGTGCTGACTGGCTGTTAAAGGGGTATTCCGGGATTTTTTTTTATTTGACTATGCTACAGGGGCTGTAAAGTTAGTGCAGTTCATAATATAGTGTCTGTACCTGTGTGTGACGGTTTTCTCACAATTCTTCTGTGATTTTCACTTCAATATTTATTTTTATCAGCATACAAAATGACTGTTGTCTCGGATTTTTCCCAGCTTGCAATGCGGTCGAGACCTGACTCACTAGTCAGCTGATGACAGGGAGCCTGTCTGCTTCAATGGGTGGAGAGAGCAATCTGCAACTAATGCAACAGCTGGAGGCACCCTGATTGAAAACCACAGGTCTGCAGCTCATTTATGTTTCAATGGGTGGGGTAGCTGATGTGTGGGAAGGAGGAAAATGGAATCATGGGATTTGTAGGCAAACAAGAAAACTGAAAACAGGAAATACAAGTTCAGAGAAAGCTAGCCACAGTGTTCTGGTAATCTCAAAGCATAGCCATTTATCCCCAAGACAAGCGCAGATCCTTCCTAAGCATGTCCATTACTGTCTGCCAGGTACGTACTAAAATAACCTTATGCTGGAGAACCCCTTTAAGAGGTTTGTACTGTGGGACTGAGGCTGTAGTCCTTGAGAAGAAGAGTCTTTCAAGCCATGCAGTGATCCATGGGAACCAGAATATGCAAAGTAGCATTGCTCTACAATGCCATATACAGGGAGTAGCATCCCTTCATATCATTGGTGGGGCTTAAAGGGGTACTCCGCTGCCCCAGCATTACTAACATTATGTTCTGAATGCTTGGAGCGGGCGGCGGGGGGTTGTGACGTCACGTCACACCCCCTTAATGCAAGTCTATGGGAGGGGGCGTGGCGGCAGCCACGCCCCCTCCCATGGACTTGCATTGAGGGGGCATGGCATGACGTTACGGGGAAATAGTGAGAAATATGGCACTCTCCTATTTTCTCGGTGCACAAGTAGGTTCCCAGGCCATCAATAGTAGATAAAATGACTCGGCACTCAAGCAGAAGTGAGTATTATTTGTATTTTATTTTGCAATCAGTGAGAATCTGACGTTTCGGTCCAATCCCTGGACCTTCCTCAGAGTTAGATTGCTGCGGAGGTGTGATAAATATGTAGTACGGCTTACAGCCGGGAAAGAGGCGTGTGGAACGCAGTCTGGAGCTGCTAACAGGTACTATTGATGACGTTACGGGGGGCGTGGCCGTTACATCACGACCCCCGCCTCCCGCACCCAACGTTCTAAGCGAATGCCGGGTGCTGCACAGAGATCGTAGGGGTCCCAGCGGCAGGACCCCTGCGATCAGGCATCTTATCCCCTTATGCTTTGGATAGGGGATAAGATGTCTAGGGGCGGAGTACCCCTTTAAAACCTGACTCAAGCTTGTATGCCAAGCCAGAATCACATATGAAGCAAGAATATGGATCCATAGATTTCTATGGGTGCTGTATTAGGCTGGGTTCACACGTAGTATTTTGGACAGTATTTGTAACCAAAACCTGGATGTTTCAGCCTTCTTCATGTATGTTTGTCCTTCTTCAGGTTAGTTTGTCCTTCTTCAGATTTTGTTTGTCCTTCTTCACGTTAGTTTGTCCTTCTTCAGATTATGTTTGTCCTTCTTCAGGTTAGTTTGTCCTTCTTCAGGTTGTTATCAGATTTATTTAGGTTAATGTCATCCTTCTTTGGGCTATTTTCTAGGGATCGGCCGATATTCACGATTTTGGACATTATCGGTATCGGCAATTACCTTGCCGATATGCCCCCCGCCCAGAGACCAACGCCGAGACCACTGTTGCTACCACTGCCCCATTGCCTCCCCCATCCCCGGTTTTATAATTACCTGTTCCCGGGGCCTGGGGTCCACGCTACTTCTGGCTCCTGCAACGTCCTGCGGCGTCCTGCACAGCGCAATGACTAATGACGTCCTCAACGTGACGTTACCGTCAGTGCGCACAGTGACAGCTCAGGACGCCACCAGAGCCAGAAGTAGCGCGGACCCCGGGCCCCGGGAACAGGTAATTATAAAACCGGGGATGGGGGAGGCAATGGGGCAGTGGCGGTGGTGGTTGGACTCAGGACCGGCAGGGGGAGAGAAGTGGGTGGCGACAGCGGTCTTTGGCCCCGCAAAAGCCGCTGCAGTTCATTGATTTAAAGCACCCGCTTTAAATCATTGATCTGCGGGGCCGGGGGGGGGGGTGGGATAGCCAATAACTTATACCCGAAGTTATCGGCTATCGACCTGAAAGGTCGCAGATTATCGGTATCGGCCCTAAAAAATCGATTTCAGTCGTTCCCTACTATTTTCAGTCTTCTTCAGGTTGTTTTTAACCTATTTTTGTCCTTCTTTAGGTTATTTTCACAGTTTTTAGCCTTCTTCGGGTTATTTTGGACCACAGAAAAGCCCTTTTTTGCACAAACGTCTGCCTCCAACACGTGTAAAGAACAGGTGGCACCTAAACTTGTTGATATTTACCGCCATGTGTTCAGTCAGAAGAACCGACATTCTATCGCCAATGTTTTATGATCCCTCAATAGAATCCTTTATCCTATTTACCTCTCAGTCAAAAGGCTTGAAACCGGTGGTTGTTCTCTCCTGTAGTTGTGAATAAACATGACAATCTACAGATCCTCCCCCAGATTACAGCCTGACATGTTCTAGTTAAAAAAAAAAGCAAGAAAGAATAAAACAATTTGTCAGGTAATAGCTGGGCGGCACGCCGGCGGCACCACACCTTTGCCCAAGCAGCTGTAGGCAACAACTTGCGATCATGCCAAAATAGCTTAAGCGTTCTGTAGACAGGTAGTGGAATGAAAAGGAAGATTATCGTGTGATATTGAACAAGAGATTATCAGGATTCACGCTAAAAATGACTGAAAGTGGCATGTGTTGTGCAGAACTAAGCCACCATGTATCACACCTGTCAACGGCAAAACAATTCTGGTAATTCCGAGGCTCATATTTTCTGGATCGGCACTTACGAGCCCTGGAGGGATCACCGTAGAGTGAGGCCCATGTTTCAACATCTACTCCATTAGGTTTATTAAACCTTAATCACACTATAGAAAGAAGAGGAAGTGTACGCGTCTACTAGGTGCAGACCAGAGGTATTACCAGCTTATCTCAAGGATTTCCTAGTTCCTTTCTATTAGTGTACTGTATATAGTTGTAGTGAGCCACAGGGCGTGATTAGGTGGATGGGGCAGATGTTGTAGCCCAGGGGCAGACAATGTTAACCTCTAAATGTTCGTGATGCCAGGGCGTGGTTTTACTGAGAACCACCCGAACGGTAGCAATGCTAGTCCAAGTTAGGCAGGGCACATAAGAGTCCAAGGCCAAGTCAGGGTTAACGGTAGCTTTACTGAGGTAGACAGATAATACAGTCTTTACAGCTAGGCCAGGATCCCAGAGAGGTGACCAGTAACACAGGGGACCTCGCCACTTGCTGGGACTTGCAGTGACTTGGACAGACTTTAGGACAGCCACGCTGACTATAATAGACTTGACTGAGAGTAGTGACAGCAGACAGAGATGACTTGATTTACTGACATGTGGCTGCTGGTTAGGCTTGAGGCCTCCAGATGTGCTGGACACTGACCCTGAGACGTCTGGACTGAACTTGACCTCAGCAGAGAATGAATCACAAGAGCAAAAGAGGCAGATTGCAGCTCCACCCTTCCTTATAAAGGGGGCTGAGCAAGGAGCCCATAGGTCAAGATGCAGGTCACCTGGTTAGCTGGTGCTCTCTGGATAACAAACGTGAATTGAACATGTGACCACATTATCATGTGACTAACTCAAAGGTCCTCAAAGGTCCTTTATCCATAATACATATAATACTATGGGGGAGACACTGCAGGAGAGCCCCTAGGACACAGAGGGACTAAACCTGACAGGGCCTAGGTACAGTACGGGACTATATCCCATACTGGGACATCACAAAGTGCTATATAAAAGATAAGAAAAATAGAGAGAACTTGTTAGACTGGGAAGTCAAAGGTAGGGGGATCGGAGGTGGTAGGATATTACCTCCAGCTGGAATTGTTGAAGAAATTCTTCTATTGTCTGGAAACAGACTCCATAAGCGCTTTGAAGGGGAATTCTACTGACCAGTGTTTGGAACATTTAGTTCCGAACACTGTGCTCAGGCTGCAAAGGTCACCGACGCCCCTCATGACATCACGCCCCGCCCCTCAATGCAAGTTTATTAGACTTGCATTGAAGAGGCGGGGAGTGATGTCATGACAGGGCATACCCCCCGCAGCGCAAGCACAGCGTTTGGAACTAAATGCTCCAAACACTGGTCAGTGGAATTCCCCTTTAAAAACTAAGAACATACACCTGTCAGGCCTAACAGAATTTGTCCATGAGCTACAATTTACGCATCTGCTGACACGTCCCATGGGAACAAAGGATCGGATATGTGGAAGTCGAAAATGCCTGATCCTTCTTTCTGTCAACATCTGCCATTGTGGGAGAGTCGGGACACCCTTTACAGTGGGTCCTGCCTTATAGGGTTACAATCTCACTATCGCCATGCCATCACTTTATGACTAGTGGGGTTCCAACCTCTGGGACCCTCATCAATTCTGCAAGAGAACAGAACATGGTTTAGCACCATGGCCCCATCAGTCTTTAACTACAGTTGTCCCCACTGATCATTAGGTGTATCACTTTATGAGATGGTAAAACCACCCTAAAGATGGTATTCAGCATTTTGCTTAAAGAGTACCTGTCACCAAATAAAACTTTTAATATAGTGTTCCTCGTGTTATTAGCAGAAACTTTCCCATTCAATTGCTTTTAAAATGATCAACATAAATATGTTTAAAATGTAATATAAAAAACGGCCACTAGGTGGCTCTGTTCTGTTCCCTGCCACAATTAATACAGTGAGTTTGGTCTCCTACCGGCCTGGCAGGAGTCCAAACTCAGGAAGTGCTTCTCTGCCCTGAGCTTGATTGACAGCTGCACAGAAAGTGAAAGCTCCACAGATTCTCACAGAAAGCTGCACAGACTTAAAGCTGCAGGAGAGCCTCACTGATAGCAACAAAGACTGAAACATGAACAGAGCCTGAGATCTTCTATTTATCACTGCGCTGCAACGATAAGAGGGCAGAAGTGGTTCCCCCCCAGCAGGCTTCAGTGATGTCATGCCTGCTGGGAAATTGCAGTATGTGAGCAAGAAGAAAGGTAAGATACGCAGCTTTTTTAAAGCTCTGAAATTGTTTTTAAGGGTAGGGGGTGTTAGGACTAGTTGGGGAACATGGCCTGAGGTAGTTGAGAACAGTTTATTTGGTGACAGGTACTTTTTGAATTCATATGCTGCTGGAGTAGGGTAAAAAACATATACTTACCTAGGCTGGGTTCCCCACTGGTTAACCACAGATCTGGTTTGGCTCCGTCTGATCCCCCGATCTACTTTGTTTTTCCTGTTTCCTAGATAAACGATCGGTGCAGGACCAGCCACTTCAGCCAATCACTTGCTGAGAGGGGACACAGCTGTGGCCAATGATTTTCTGAGTTGGCAGGTCCTGCACCAAGTGCTCGTCTTGGAAGCAGGAATAAGACAGAAGATCAGAGGACTGGGGCTAGGTAAGTATTTATTTATGTTTTCTACTTTTTCTCTAACCCCAGCAGTATATACATTTTTAAAAAGACCAGTTCCAAAGGCTTGGAGCAGTGGCCGCTGTTGCGACGTCACGGCCACGCCCCCTCCATTGATGTCTATGGGAGGGGGCGTGACGGTCGTCACACCCCCTCCCATAGACATCAATGGAGGGGGCGTGGCAGTGATGTCGTGACCACGGCCGCTGCTCCAATCCTTCTGAACTGGATGTTCAGAAGGCTGGGGCACGGGAGTACCCCTTTAATTCATGGGTATTCAAAGAAATAAATCTAAAAACATTTTAATAAATGGTGTTTTAGGTGACCTATTTATATTGTGATTATTCTAGTTTTTAGTTATTTGCCAGACTGTCTCTTTGCAGTGTATAAGAATTATTTTACCGACTTGTTTATCTGCCCACGCTACCTAATAAAGCCTGGCACATTTGTTTTGCAACCATTTAAGGTCAGGACCTTGGAGACCTTTGCTCTCAGAACATGGTTTGCAACGGGCCCCTTTTTTAATGCTGAAAGTTCAATGCCAACGAAGCGCTTCCTGGGGTATTTCCAAAACACTTCTAAATCAAAGTAAAGGTCATTGTGGTCATGTCCAAATACCAGTGTAGACTCTCTTGTGGAACAGGACATATACGAGAAGCTCGCGGCCAACCTGGCCAACAAAGACACGTCATGCTGTGCCGACGATTACTGGAGAAGTGGAGCCCCACTGTGGCATGTAATCCTTTACAATGACCAGGCACAGAGGGAAATACTTGCCCTTTTCTATATAGAAGGTTTCATTAGTCATAGACTCTTAATAAACTGGACTAATTGGCAAAGGAATCCACCACATTAAAGCAACGTTGATGACTTATTTCCGCAGAGACAGTATTTGGGTTGACACACACAGTATATACAGGACTACTATATAGGGGTTGTTTTATTGTAATCCTAGGATCTCAATCAGTGTGTGTACCCCGGAGGAAAGGACTTACACTTTGTACATGTACTTACAATGTAGAATCAATGCCTTGAAGGGGTACTCCGCCCCTAGACATCTTATCCCCTATCCAAAGGATAGGGCATAAGATCTCTGACTGTGGGGGTCACGCCACTGGGGACCCCCACGATCTAGGCTGCAGCACCTCAAGTATCTGGCACACGGAGCAAACTTTGCTCCTTGCCGGATGACTGGCGATGCGGGGCGGAGGCTCATGAAGTCACGGCCACGCCCCCTCAATGCAAGTCTATGGGAGGGGGCGTGACGGACGTGTAGCTGATAAAAAAGTAAAAATAAAAAATAATGACATGTTCCATTAAATGCCATATTACGGTGGCACCATATAGCAACACAAGGAGTCCCACACAGGTAAATAACAAAGTTATAACACATAGTACAAATCCAGGGCACATGTTCTAGCGTGTATTCACACTACGGAATTTCTGAGCGGAATTCCTCTGAGAAATTCTGTTTGGAAATTCCGGTGCGGCAGCCTCCTAAGAATGAACATGTAAATTCTTTCTGCGGAAGCCGTTCGGAAATGCATTGATGCCTATGGAGACGGCACATTTCCGAGCAGCCCTACTGCAGGCTTGTTCTGCCAGCACCTGCGGAATGAGTCTCCGGTGATATTGGTGGAAGAGCTGTCATATTGGTCTAGTCCAGTTTGCCCAACCTTTGGGTCTCCAGCTGTTGCAAAGCTACAAATCTATCGAGCAGTGGTTCCCAACACAGTCCTCGAATTCCAGCAAAAACTGGGGTGCTGTTTTTTTGTTTGTCCTTCCATGGAAAAATGAATCCTGGACTGTGGTGGGCCTGGAGGACTGGGTTGGGTATAGAAACAGTATGGAGAGACACGGTATGGGTGGGGGACATGCTGAAGAGGGTGCACGGTGTGGATGTAAAGGGGATGTGTTGTAAGGCGGACACAGTGTGGATCGATGGGGGACATGCTAAGGGAGGTGCACAGTGTGGATATAGGGGAGACATGCTGAGGAGGAGGGACATGGTGTGGATGGATGGGGACATGCTGAGAAAAGGGGGGCACTGTGTGGATGGAAGTGACATGCTGAGGAGGTGGACATGGTGTGGATGGATGGGGACATGCTGAGGAGGGGGACATGGTGTGGATGGATGGGGACATGCTGAGGAGGAGGGACATGGTGTGGATGGATGGGGACATGCTGAGAAAAGGGGGGCACTGTGTGGATGGAAGGGACATGCTGAGGAGGGGGGACACAGTGTGGATGGATGAGGACATGCTGAGGAGGAGGGACATGGTGTGGATGGATGGGGACATGCTGAGGAGGGGGGGCATGGTGTGGATGGATCGGGACATGCTGAGGAGGTGGGGGGGACATGGTGTGGATGGATGGGGACATGCTGAGGAGGTGGAGGGGACATGGTGTGGATGGATGGGGACATGCTGAGGAGGGGGGACATGGTGTGGATGGATGGGGACATGTTGAGGAGGAGGGACATGGTGTGGATGGATGGGGACATGCTGAGGAGGGGGGGCATGGTGTGGATGGATGGGGACATGCTGAGGAGGTGGGGACATGGTGTGGATGGATGGGGTCATGCTGAGGAGGAGGGGACATGGTGTGGATGGATGAGGACATGCTGAGGTGGGGAGACATGGTGTGGATGGATGGGGACATGTTGAGGAGGAGGGACATGGTGTGGATGGATGGGGATATGCTGAGGAGGGGGGACATGGTGTGGATGGATGGGGACATGGTGTGGACGGGGGACATGGTGTGGACGGATGGGGACTTGCTGAGGAGGAGGGGGGACATGGTGTGGATGGATGGAGACATGCTCAAGTGGGGGGACATGGTTGGATGGATGGGGACATGCTGAGGAGGAGGGGGGGGACATGGTGTGGATGGATGGAGACATGCTCAAGTGGGGGGACATGGTGTGGATGGATGGGGACATGCTGAGGAGGGGGGACATGGTGTGGATGGATGAGGACATGCTGAGGAGGGGGGACACTGTGTGGATGGATGGGGACATGCTGTGGAGGGGGAACACTGTGTGGACGGATGGGGACATGCTGAGGAGGAGGGGGGGACATGGTGTGGATGGATGGGGACATGCTCAAGTGGGGGGACATGGTGTGGATGGATGGGGACATGCTGAGGAGGGGGACACAGTGTGGATGGATGGGGACATGCTCAAGTGGGGGGACATGGTGTGGATGGATGGGGACATGCTGAGGAGGGGGACACAGTGTGGATGGATGGGGACATGCTGAGGAGGGGGACACAGTGTGGATGGATGGGGACATGCTGAGGAGGGGGACACAGTGTGGATAGATTAATACATTCTAATCCTGGACTGTTGGGCCTTGACAACTTGACTAGGGACCTCTGACCTATAGTACCATTACCATTATACTATTGGAAATCTATCAGAACTTTGGTAAATTGATACATCGACTGGTTGGTGATATAAAAATACAGGACTCGTCGTGTACTATGAGACGTACAGTAACTATTAATCATCAATACATCTAGGTTGGCACTGTATGGGATATGTCAATCTACGGTGGATGTCACCTTCTGAACTTCTACTTGTTCAAGGGTTATTCGAGAGCAGTAGTCTCCAAACTGTGGACCTCCAGATGTTGCAAAACTAAAACTTCCAGCATGCCCGGACAGCCAACGGCTGTCCGGGCACGCTGGAAGTTTTAGTTTTGCAACATCTGGAGGTCCACAGTTTGGAGACCACCTTTCTAGCCAAAAAAGGGAACAGAATCCATATATAAACCCATTAATCCCATTTGCGTTTACTGTCTCGTTTAGGGTTTCCTTCCTCGTAAGAAAAAGTCCTTTATCTCTCCCTTGCCGCTCGGTAAATTTACCTTTTTTTTTTTTTCACCACTGCGCTCGAAATGTAGACGCTACATAAAAGTTTTGTTGGCAGACACGAAATAGCTAAAAGGTTTCATTATCAATCGTTTCAAGATTCATTCTTGGCCAAGCGCCAAATGGAAATGTTAATAGGACCTTTCAGTGGCGAGTCACAGGACTGATAGCGAACGTGGTATAACATCTATGTTGGACTAATTTATAGGCTTTGTTCTTGCGGCCAATAATAGGCCTTAGCGAAGAATGGCTTAACTGTTTCACTGCCAGGCCCCGGAACATCACCCCGGAGCGTTACTATATAAACCGGTCGGTTTATACCGACCTCTGCAGATTTTAGCTTCTATCTTTATAATGGCTCCACCTCGATATCCATGTAATTACAGTGCTCCTTTATTAACCCCTTAAAGGGGTTCTCCACCATAACGTGATTTAAGTTCTTACCTGCCAGACAGTAATAGACATGCTTAGGAAGGATCCGTGCTCGACTTGGGGCAAAATGGCTATGTTGTGAGATTACCATAACGCTGCTGCTTTCTTTTTGTGAAATTGCTCCCGTGTGATGTCACGCCCCACCCCCTCAATGCAATTCTATTGGAGGGGGCGGGCCATGTGACATCACACCCCGCCCCCTCAATGCAAGTCTATGGGAGAGTGAAGCATGACGACCACGAGGCCAGAGTATCGCGAAGTCACGCCCCCTCCCATAGACTTGCATTGAGGGGATGTCGTGATGTCATGATACTCTGGCATTGTGGTTGTCAGGCTTCACATTCGGAGCCTCCAGTGCTGGGGAGAGCTTACAAAGGTGGGTGCGGAATGACTGGCGGGACCCCGGCCGCCATACATCTTATCCCCTATCGTTTGGATAGGAGATAAGATGTATTAGGGCCGGAGTACCCTTTTAATCTGTGTTGGTTCAAGCAACAATGGAGAGGTTGGTCGTTCGACCAACATATTGTAGCAAACAATAGATCAGATAGATGCCAAACCTAGACTGGCAAAAATCTCACCGATGGTATTGGAGGAAAACCTAGAGATCCCATTGGTAATCTGTTTGCAACATAAACAACACGATTTACGGCAGCTGTAACTCCACCTTTTTTTTTTTTTTAGAGGAGCTTCAAAAAGATCAGTTTGCTGGTTTTTAGATTTTAGTTTTTGCCTTTTTATCTGAATTGGAGCGTGAAGGCTCTTCAGAGAGGGCACCCTCCTGTAGGTAAACTTCATTTTTTTTTGGGAAGGGTCTCATGAAGACATCTTTGTCCAGTGTTTTTTGATGCTATGACAATCGTTGCTAAAAGTAGTTATAAAGTCGGTGGAGAATCCTGTGTTTTTAGAAATAATGGCAGTAGCTGCTGACTTTTTTTTTTGTATGCCACTCAGGCAATCGGCTTGCCTCTGTGCTTTCACCTTATTAAAGGGGTACTCCCGAGGAAAACTTTTTTTTTTTTTTAACAGATTTGTAAATTACTTCTATTTAAAAATCTTAATCCTTCCAGTACTTATTAGCTGCTGAATACTACAGAGGAAAATATTTTCCTTTTGGAACACAGAGCTCTCTGCTGACATCATGACCACAGTGCTCTCTGCTGACACCTCTGTCCATTTTAAGAACTGTCCAGAGTAGGAGAAAATCCCCATAGAAAACATATGCTGCTCTGGACAGTTGCTAAAATGGACAGAGATGTCAGCAGAGAGCACTGTGCTCGTGATGTCAGCAGAGAGCACTGTTTTCCAAAAAGAAAACCATTTCCTCTGTAGTATTCAGCTGCTAATAAGTACTGGAAGGATTAAGATTTTTTTAATAGAAGTAATTTACAAATCTGTTTAACTTTCTGGCGCCAGTTGATTGAGTACCCCTTTAAAGGCTCCACTCAAAAGTTTAGCTGGGTACTTTTTTTTGTCTAAAGCGTTCCTGTAGTACTCTAGACTGTTCCCTAAATGTGGCCTAATTAGTACAATTGCGACGAATGCGCTTGTACTGACTAAAAGGTATGTTCTCTACCAATTTGTGGTAATGAGCACTCTTAAAATTAAGGTAGCTATTTGCGTCGACAGTTTTAAAATATGTGGAAGTAATAACATATGAAAAATATGAAGTTTTTAGCGCCTGGATGTCCCATGTTTCCTGTGCTTATGCATACTACCATTAGAGCCCCTGTAGCACAGTCAAATAAAAATTCCTGGAATATCCCTTTAAGGATGTAGCCGACTTGGGCCTTGAGGTCATTTTCTCCTCGCCTTTTAAGAGGCCTAACTCTTATTTTTCCATCCACTGAACGATTTGAGGGCTTGTTGTTTTCAGTGACACCTTTCAATTCGCAAGGACACCTTTCTCTTAATAAACTGTACATAAACTGTACATTGAAGCAAAAAAGAAAAAAGAAAATTTTGAAAAATAACCCAAAACTAAATTTTTTTACTTTTGGGGGACTTTGATTTTTACAAAGTGCACTTAATGGTGAAACTGACAAGTTCTCTTTATTCTGTGGGTCAATACTTTTTCTATTTTTGTACTACTTTTGAAAAAAAAGTCAAACTTTTAATTAGTAAGCTTAAAATATGCAAAATTAGTCTGCCTAAAATTGTCCTATTCTGACCATTAAACCTTTTTTCATTTTTTTCCCATATACGGGGATGTATGAGGGCTCACTATTTGTGGAGTGATCTATAGTTTTATCAGTACCATTTTTGTTTTGATGGGACTCTATTTAATAATTTTTTTCTGACATAATTAACATTATATTTTAATAGTCTGGACATTCCTGCACGCGGTGATAACAAATTTTTTTGTATTTTTTGTTGTTGTTTTTTTTCCATTGTGTTTTTAATTGGAAAAGGGCCGATTTATATATTTATGTGGAGGGGGGTGGCTTTTATAGTTTTTTTCTATTAATTTGACACTTTTTAAGTCCCCATAGGGAACTGTTCATAGAAATCATTAGGTTGCATGTAGGCTGGGATCCGGCATCAGTTGTTTAGGATCCAGCACTGATTAATTGCGCAAGATTTGTTCCCCTCTCTGGCGCTCATGCGACTCGTTTCCCCGTCCACGTCCAAATTGAGACACTGGATGAATGTGAACAGTCCCATTCAAAAGCATGGGATCAGTTTTACAATCAGTTCTCCGCTGGTGCTTATTCTACAGCTCCGGAGGGAAATGCCGCTGGAGGACACACATAAGTGAAGCGGGCCGTACTGTTCAGTACTATGTAATATCATTAAAGTGTTCAGTACTATTGGCAATCCTCTTGCACAGCTTGACTCTACAGCCTGCACAGAAAGATCGGCCATTCTGCACGTCGGAAACCTCCAGTCGCCGTTTGCACTCATCAGACCCCCGCAATCACCCTGAGGGGTCTGATGAGCCTATTTAAATGGGTACTCTGCTGGAAAAATGTTTTTTATTTTTTTTAATCAACTTATGCCAGAAAGTTAAACAGATTTGTAAATTACTTCTGTTTAAAAATATCAATCCTTCCAGTACTTATCAGCTGCAGTATGTTCCACAGGAAGTTATTTTCTTTTTGAATTTATTTTCAGTCTGACCACAGTGCTCTCTGCTGACACCTCTGTCCATATCAGGAACTGTCCAGAGCAGGAGAAAATCCCCATAGCAAACATATGCTGCTCTGGACAGTTCCTGACATGGACAGAGGTGTCAGCAGAGAGCACTTTGGTCAGACTGGAAGGGTTAAGATTTTAAAATTGTAAGTAATTTACAAATCTGAATAACTTTCTGACATCAGTTGATTTAAAAAAAAAAAAAAAAGGTTTACACCGGAGTACCCCTTTAATGGAGGACATCAGCATGATCGCTGATGTCTGCCATTAGTGGTGAGTCCCGGCTGCTTATAGCAGCCATATGAGGGCTAATTTTTCCGCCCAGTGATCTATAGTTTTTATAGGTACCGATTTTGTATTGATGGGACTATTTATTCACTTTTTTCTGCCATAACTAACATTATATTTTAATAGTTTGGACATTTCCGCAATATTTTTTTTATTGTGTTTTTAATTGGAAAAGGGCTGATTTATATTTTTATGTGGCGAGGGGTGGCTTATATATATATTTTTTTATATTCATTTTACACTTTTTAAGTGCATGTAGGCTGACATCCGGCGTCCGTTGTTTAGGAACCGGCATTCATTAATTGCGCAAGATTTGTTCCCCTCTCTGGCGCTCATGCAGCGCGTTCCACCATCCACGTCCAACTTGAGACGGTGGATGAATGTGAAATTCACACGTCATAAATTAATGTTCCATACGTATGGGATCAGTTTTACAATTACTTATTTTTTACAGCCCCGGAGGGAAACGCCACCGGAGGACACACGTAAGTGAAGCGGGCCGTACTGTTCAGTACTATGTAATATCATTATAGTGTTCAGTATTATTGGCGAAGCCTGCACAGGAAGATTGGCCATCCTGCACGTCGGATAAGGATAAGAGACCTCCAGTCGCTGTTTGCACTCATCGGAACCCTGCAATCGCCCTGTGGGGTCTGATGAGCCTATTTAAAGGGGTATTCCGCTGGAAAACATTAATAAGCTGGTGCCAGAAAGTTAAACAGATTTGTAAATTACTTAATTCTTCAAGTACTTATCAGCTGCTATATACTGCAGAGGAAGTTCTTTTCTTTTTGAATTTATTTTCTGCCTGACCACAGTGCTCTTTGCTGACACCTCTGTCCATTTTAGGAACTGTCCAGAGTTGGAGCAAATCCCATAGCAAACCTCTCCTGCTCTGGACAGTTCCTGACATGAACAGAGGTGTCAGCAGAGAGCACTGTAGTCAGACAGAAAATAAATTCAAAAAGAAAAGAACTTCCTCTGTAGTATAAAGCAGCTGATAAGTACAGGCAGGATTAATATTTTAGAAGTAATTTACAAATCTGTTTAACTTTCTGGCACCAATTGATAAAAAAATAAATATATAAAAATAGTTTTCCACCAGAGTATCCCTTTAATGGAGGACATCAGCATGAATGCTGATGTCTGCCATTAGTGGTGAGTCCCGGCTGCTGATAGCAGCCATAACTCACCCGCTATGAAGCTAGCGTAGCTCCTGTGCTTGCTTCATAGCCACGCCATAAATGTACACGTACGGCATGTGAATTTACGACGTGTGAAACTGCGGACCTCCAGCTGTTGCAAAACAACAACTCCCGGCATGCCCGGACAGCCGTTGGCTGTCCGGGCATGCCGGGAGTTGTAGTTTTACAATAGCTGAAGGTCCACTTTTTAAAACCCAGAACCGTACTGTATATTAAAATAGCCCAGTTGCCTATAAAAGAAATGCTGCCGCTGAAACGGTAAGATACAAAGAGGCCGGCAGTCTCCGTCTCGAACCAGAAGCCATGAAAGTCTTTTATATTTTAGTGATGAACGAGACAAAGTACCAGACTGAAGTCGTTCTCGTATTTCACAGAAACCTGGTAATGCAGGAGAGACGCGTCCTGTCATCGCGGGGTGAAATTAACTCTTCGGAGTAACGTGAATTTCCAGTAATTATCTTATTATGGCTATTGAATGTCAACAAGATGTATCAGCTGGGACGCATCATGTACGGTCTTAGGATGTCCATGCCGGGAATCATGTCAGTACACCCCATGTGAGCATGTGCGCAACACTCCCAGAAGTTTATGTTCCCCTATGTGGAGGCTCCTTATATTTAGAAGAGTTCTTCACTTTGGCTGCTTAATCACTATCCGCGCTATGCCGTGCCATCAGAAGGGGTTGTCGGCAGCAACATATAGAGAACACGTCAATCTAAACCTCTTAACTCTTTAGATGTTGTGGTCGTCGTCTAAATGGTCTGACAGAGGGAGAGGACAAGCATGTGCCACCCCATGAGGACCAGACTTATATGTGATCAACAAATTATATGGGCCCCAAAATGAGATAAGTATATATAGTAATTAGGCACCCCATTCATCTCTTTCTGTATACTGCTGCTGTCTCTATGGGTTAAAGGGGTACTCCGTTGTTAGACATCTTATCCCCTATCCAAAGGATAGGGGATAAGATGTCTGATCGTGGGGGCCCGCCGTTGGGGACACCCGCGATCCCCCCTGCAGCAGCCCAGAGCAAAGTTTTCTCCGAGGCTGATGATGGGCGGTGCAGTGGACGGGGCATTGTGACATCACAGCCCCACCCCCTTGTGACTTCACGTCCGCCCCCTCAATGCAAGTCTATGGAAGAGGCGCCACGCCCCCTCCCATAGACTTGTATTGATGGGGCAGGGCATGACATCCCGAGGGGGCAGGCCGTGAGGTCACGGTGACCTGTCCCCTGCACCGTCCATCATCAGCCTCCGAGAAAACTTAGCTCTGGGCTTCTGAGGTACCAGGCTGCTGCAGGGGGGATCGCGGGGGGCCCCATAGGTGGGCCCCCCGCGATCAGACATCTTATCCCCTATCCCTTGGATAGGGGATAAGTTGTATAACAGTGGAGTACCCCTTTAAAGGGGTACTCCGGTGCTTAGACATCTTATCCCCTATCCGAAGGACGTGTGACGTCACGCTCTGCCCCTCAATGCAAGCCTATGGGAGGGGGCTTGATAGCTGCCACGCCCCCTCCCATACGCTTGCATTGAGGGGCGGAGTGTGACATCACACGGGGGCGGATGCGTGACGTCAAACGCCGCCGGCCCTGTGGTCGCTGGTAATCAGACCCAGAGCGAACACGCTCTGGGGACTGATTATAAACGAGGTGCCGCGTGCAAGATCACGGGGGTCCCCAGTGGCGGGACTCCCGTGATCAGGCATCTTATCCCCTATCCTTTGGATAGGGGATAAGATGTCTAAGCACCGGAGTACCCCTTTAAGGCTATATAGTTATTATACACCTCCCCTCCAGCTCTATCTGTATACTGCTGCTATTTCTATGAGCTCAGGATATATAGTGGTTATATACCTCGCCTCCAGCTCCATTTGTATATTCCTGCTGCTATCTTTATGGGATCAGGATATATTGAAGTTATACCCTTCCCATCCATGCTCAATCTGTATACTGCATCTATTTCTATGGGATCAGGATATATAGTAGATATACACCTCCCTTCTAGCAATTAACTGTATACTGCTGCTGCTATCTCTATGGGATCAGGATATATAATAGTTATACACCTCCCCTCCAGCTCTTTCTGTATACTGCTGCTATTTCTATGGGATCAGGATATATAGTAGTTATACCCCTCCCCTCCAGCTCCCTGTATACTGCTGCTATTTCTATGGGATCAGGATATACAGTAGTTATACACCTCCCCTCCAGCTCCCTGTATACTGCTGCTGCTATCTTTATCGGAACAGGATATACAGTGGGCAAAAAAAAGGATTTAGTCAGCCACCAATTGTGCAAGTTCTCCCACTTAAAAAGATGAGAGAGACCTGTAATTTTCATCATAGGTTATAACCTCAACTATGAGAGACATAACGAGAAAAAAAAAAATCTATTAAATCACATTGTCTGATTTTTAAAGAATTTATTTGCAAATGATGGTGGAAAAATAAGTATTTGGTCAATAACAAAAGGTCATCTCAATATTTTGTTATATACCCTTTGTTGGCAATGACAGATGTCAAACATTTTCTGTAAGTCTTCACAAGGTTTTCACACACTGTTGCTGGTATTTTGGCCCATTCCTCCATGCAGATCTCCTCTAGAGCAGTGATGTTTTGGGGCTGTCGCTGGGCAACACAGACTTTCAACTCCCTCCAAAGGTTTTCTATGGGGTGGAGATCTGGAGACTGGCTAGGCCACTCCAGGACCTTGAAATGCTTCTTACGAAGCCACTCCTTCATTGCTGGGGCGGTGTGTTTGGGATCATTGTCATGCTGAAAGACCCAGCCACGTTTCAACTTCAATGCTGTTTCTGACGGAAGGAGGTTTTCACTCAAAATCTCACAATACATTGCCCCATTCATCCTTTCCTTTACATGGATCAGTCATCCTGGTTCCTTAGCAGAAAAACAGCCCCAAAACATGATGTTTCCACCCCCGTGCTTTACAGTAGGTATAGTGTTCTTTGGATGCAACTCAGCATTCTTTCTCCTCTAAACAGGACAAGTTGAGTTTTTACCAAAAAGTTCTACTTTGGTTTCATCTGACCATATGGCATTCTCCCAATCCTCTTCTGGATCATCCAAATGCTATCTGGCAAACTTCAGAAGGGCCCAGACATGTACTGGCTTAAGCAGGGGGACATGTCTGGCACTGCATGATTTGAGTCCCTGGGGGCGTAGTGTGTTACTGATGGTAGCCTTTGCTACTTTGGTTCCAGCTCTCTGCAGGTCATTCACTAGGTCCCCTCATGTGGTTCTGGGATTTTTTCTCACCGTTCTTGTGATCATTTTGACACCATGGGGTGAGATCTTGCGTGGAGCCCCAGATGGAGGGAGATTATGAGTGGTCTTGTATGTCTTCCATATTCTAATAATTGCTCCCACAGTTGATTTCTTCACAACAAGCTCCTTGCCTATTGCAGAATCAGTCTTCCCAGCATAGTGCAGGTCTACAATTTTGTTTCTGGTGTCCTTCGACACTTCTTAAAGAAGAAATTACAGGTCTGTGACAGCCAGAAATCTTGCTTGTTTTTAGGCAACCAAATACTTATTTTCCGCCATAATTTGCTAATAAATTCTTTAAAAATCAGACAATGTGATTTTATGGATTTTTTTTTCTCATTATGTCTCTCATAGTCGAGGTTATAACTGATGATGAAAATTACAGGCCTCTCTCATCTTTTTAAGTGGGAGAACTTGCACAATTGGTGGCTGACTAAATACTTTTTTGCCCACTGTATAGTAAACACCTCCCTTCCCGATCTATCTATACAGTGCTGCAATTCCTTTGGGGGTCAGGATATATAGTAGTTATACACCTCTCCTCCAGCTCTATCTGTATACTACTGCAATCTGTATGGGATCAGGGTATATAGCAGTTATACACCTCCCCTCCAGTTCTGTCTATATACTGCTGATGCGATCTCTATGAGATCAGGATATAGGGTAGTTATACACCTCCCCTCCAGCTCTATCTGTATACTGCTGCTATCTCTATATGATCAGGATATATAGTAATTATACCTCTCCAGCTCTTTCTGTGTACTGCTGCATGCTTCTTTCCACGTTCTGTGTCAATGTGAGCAAGTCAGTTCGATGAACATATATTATAAGTCCGTCCTGGCCAGGAAACACAGAGTCAGGAGAGAACGTGCTAAGCATGCACTTCTCCTGGCTCAGTCTACTGATCAATGGGTCTGAACACTCAGACCCCGACTGATATAAAAATGATATGTTTCTATGTGTTTCCCAACTAGGGTGCCTCCAGCCATTGGCTGTCCAGGCATACTGGGAGTTGTGGTTGTCCTGGCATGCTAGGAGTTGACGTTTTGCACAACATATCAAAACATTTTTACAATGACATGTACACTTTAAAAAAAATAAAATTAAAATTATGATCTCATTCTTGACCGGATGCTACAAGTATCTACAATGGGACATTTGTTCTGTTCTTAAGGTAATTCTGCTACTTGATAGTGGTCCTTATGACATCACCCAGTACTCTTTGTTACTTAGCATATGCCGGCCATAGAGGCACAGACAAATTTGGCAGATATAACATTAATAGGCAAAACAAAACATTCTCAGGTGACATATGGGCGCACGTTACAGGATCCACGAACCTAAACCGCAATCGGCAAAGTACGGCCAAGTTCACTTCTGCTGTTTCTAATGTTCTGTTCTTTATTGAAAAGCAACTTTCGGTCAATTAACCAAGAAAGAAAGAAGCCGGGAGAGAACCGTCAATACTTCGCGCACCTGGTTGTACAAAAGGCAGAGTATGAAATTACAATCCCGCCATTCAATCAATGGAAGGGGTTCTGCGGTTTATTGTGTAATCTACAGAGATTACCAGGGATTCTATAGGCACAAAGCACCTGAGCCCGAAGGATGAGACAAAAATGACCTATTCAGAACAAATAGAACTCTACCATCATACAAGGTGGTCTACAATTCTGTACTTTTCTCAATGATGAATGAAAATGGATTAGGAGTTTAATGGTAGCTATTGGTACTATTGGTACAGTTCCCGTGCAGATACAGTGGTCCCTCAAGTTATAGTATTCATTGGTTCCAGGACAACCATTGTATCCTGAGAACATAACTCTATGGAATCCTGGTAATTGGTTTTGAAGCCCCAAAATGTCATCCAAAAATAGGAAAAAGTAAGGATTAAAGAAAAATAAGTAGATAACTAATACAGATAAAGCAAATCCTTACATCTACAAGTAATAAAGATCTGCTGGGAGCTGTAATCACTGTCTATGTAGAGGACAGGAGCTTCTTCAGGGTCCTGTACAGTACACAGTGTCCTAAAAAAGTAATGGAGCCGCCATCACCTGGTGTCCAAAGGAGCAGCTAACCCTGGTACAGGTAAAGAGTACAGAACATGTAATACCTCCCTGTACTGTAGAGGGCACTACCAGACATCAGTCAGTGCATACACTTCAGTAATACAGGGGTTTTACCAGTAAAATGCTCATTCTGATTGGCCAGATCTTCCAGCCATTGACACGTTTCAAAGATCTGGACTGTCTGTAGTATTGTATGGTGAGTTTTGTTTCAAGTTACAATGATCAAGGAAAGACAATTGTAAGTGGAAAATATTGTAACCCGAGGGACCACTGTACAGTATATGTGTCCTTATGTCTATAGATGAACACACTGGGGTAGAACTTCACATGCCCTGGACCGGAGGAGCAGTAATGGGAGTACTGAAGGGGAATAGGAGTACTGAAGGGGAATAGGAGTACTGAAGGGGAATGCCTTAAGCCATATACTGTATTTGGATGCATGCAGTATGTCTGTGGGAGCACAGGGGGACTACACCAACTAATGGGGGCACAGGGGGCCTATAATTATGAATGTGGGCACAAAGGGGGCCTATAAGTATAAATAAGGGCACAGAGAGAGCCTATAAAAAATGAATAGGGGGCACAGAAGGGGCCTATATTTACGAATGGGGGCACAGAGGGGGCCCATAATTATGAATGGAGGCACAGAGAGGGCCTATAATTATAAATGGGGACACAGAGGGGGCCTATAATTATAAATGGAGGCACAGAGGGGGCCTATAATTATAAATGGAGGCACAGAGGGGGCCTATAATTATAAATGGAGGCACAGAGGGGGCCTATAATTATAAATGGAGGCACAGAGGGGGGCTATAATTATAAATGGAGGCACAGAGGGGGCCTATAATTATAAATGGAGGCACAGAGGGGGCCTATAATTATAAATGGAGGATCAGAGGGGGCCTATAATTATAAATGGAGGCACAGAGGGGGCCTATAATTATAAATGGAGGCACAGAGGGGGCCTATAATTATAAATGGAGGCACAGAGGGGGCCTATAATTATAAATGGAGGCACAGAGGGGGGCTATAATTATAAATGGAGGCACAGAGGGGGCCTATAATTATAAATGGAGGCACAGAGGGGGCCTATAATTATAAATGGAGGCACAGAGGGGGGCTATAATTATAAATGGAGGATCAGAGGGGGCCTATAATTAGAAATGGAGGCACAGAGGGGGCCTATAATTAGAAATGGGGGCCTAAAATTATATTTGGGGGCCTAAAATTATATATGGGGGCACAAAGTGTGCACTATTCATTGGAGTACATGGAGAAAGAGGCCTAAAATGCTTGTTGGTATCTACCTCTACATGGTCAGTATATGGGAATATAGGCAAATTTTTAAGCCGGGAGGGGTCAGGCTTCGTGCTGTGTAAGGTGCCCCGAAATTTCTGATGGCAACCCTGCCCAGCATATCCGATCCTCAAAAATCTATGCCAGCTCCGAGCTACAATTTCTGCCTGCCACCAGGTGTAGTAAATCACATCCGCTTCACGTGAAGCTTTAACTTATGTGTGCCAAGCCCAGCCCTCATGCTGAGTGTGGCGCAGATAGCCAACAAGTTGCTAAATTTCTGACTTATTTCCAATATGCACCAGGCGCAGACTTTAAGTATATTCCCTTACTAGGTATTGTCTTATCTTGGAGGCTTGACTCCCTTTGCCCTTTTTTTTTCTTTTTTTTCCTTTTTCTTGCTAACCTAACTTTATTAGGTACACCTCTTCATCTGCTTAACACAAATCGCTAATCAGCCAATCACATGGCAGCAACTCTCTGCATTTAGGCATGTAGACGTGGTCAAGACAACTTGCTGAAGATCAAACAACATTTCACATTTGAGATAAAAGAATGTATTATGGTTTTTGGTGCCATCCGGCCCGGTCGGAGTATTTCACAAACTGTTGATCTACTGGGATTTTCACGCACAACCATCTCTAGGGTTTACAGAGAATGATCCACCAACAATACCTTATTGGTGTCAGAGCAGAATGGGCAGACTGGGAATAAAAGGATTATGTATATAGGATTTTAACCTGCCCCATCCAACATTTTGGGTGTGGTGCTGTGGGGCGTCTGTTGCTGCCGTGGCGCCGTGTCTGCGGGGAGGTGCGACCCATGGACTGGTTTGAGTGGCATTGGGACCGCTCTGCCAGTGGGTCATTCCCCCTGTGGGCACTGGTGTCGCGGCGGTGGTGGTCGCCGCCCGGTGCTACACCATTTTATGCTAGGGACGTTAGGGACCCACTCTAAATAGGTGGCCTTGATGTGGCGAGTGGGCTTTGTACTTTTTGATCAAAACGTATATACTAACAACCTGTTAGTTTTTGAAATTATGCTGAGAAGCAATTAGATCATTATACAAGATTGTAGATGTGCGACCATGTCTGTCTTCTACCTGAATTCCCATCCAACATTTTCCTCCTGTTTCTTTCTTATGGGGAAGTCAGGAAGAAGATCTGTTGGCCAAACAAGCATTTATCCGCCTGCTTAACCTTAAAGGGTTACTCCACTGGCAAGCATTTGGAAGTAAATGTTCCGAACGCTGTTTTCACGCTGCCGGAGTCGGCCACGCCCCTCATGATATCACGGCCACACAACCTAAATGCACGTCTATAGGAGGGGGCGTGGCTGCCATCATGCCCCCTCCCATAGACTTGCATTAAAGGAGAAGTCCCATGTAGAAAAAGTATTGTGTTTTAAATGCAGAAGCAAAAGTTACATCACTTTGTAAATCACTGACTTTACCCATCTTGTAAGTAAAACCTGTTTTTCTAGCTTCTTTGTTCAGAGAGGAAGTTCAGCAGCTCCCTGTTCTGATGACTTGCGACCCCCCATTGAGCTGCATTATGCTGGGGGCCGTGATGTCACAATTTCCCATAGTTCTGCAGCTTTGCCAGCTCTGTGCACGGCCAGGGAACCTCCCATGTGCAGCTTCAGCCAATCATAGAAGCCCCAGTGAGCTGAGCTCACGTGTCTTCATCTCCTCGGCAGGGAAGCATCTGACAGCCAGCTCAGTGTTTATAAGAGCAAGAACGATGTCCCAAGAAGCAGAGGGGGAGGGGAGATCCCTGCTTTCCCCTGCACTGATCACAATCTGACAGCAGGTCAGTCTGAAAGAACGATGTCCTGAGAATAGAAGCAGGGGAAGGGAAACACTGAGCCTGCTGTTAGGAAAGTGATCAGTGTCTAGGTCAGTGTATCCCAACCAGGGTGCCTTCAGCTGTTGCAAAACTAAAACTCCCAGGCATGCTGGGAGTTGTAGTTGCACAACAGCTGGAGGCACCCTGGTTAGGAAGCACTGGTATATTCTGGGCTACTTCTATGATGAACTGAAAGGCATTATGGGAGACAGGAAGTCAGGGACCTCCATGGACCAGGAAGTACCGATCTTTCAGAGGGGATTGCAGGAGAAGGGAGAGGGTGAGATACATGAGGAGCAGATTGTCAGAATGGTGAGCTGATGCACTTTCACATGATATAAAAAAAAATTTGTGACTTGGTCCATGATACTTCTTCTTTAAGGGGGTGTAGCCGTGACGTCACAGTGGAGTAACCCTTTAAATCCCCTTGTGTGTTATTGAAATTGAGTAACACATGGATCTTTCATTCTAACAGGTTCAGAATCTCCTCTGTACCTAAACCTTAATGTGCAGCTATATGGCTTTCTGTCTAGTGATCTAACCGGAGCAAATCCCACAAGTATCACATCAAACAGTCGGAGTACTTCTCCATGTCATGGAAAGAGGCCATTTGTTCAGCGTTCTGGCTGCTCCATTAGCTATCTATGTGCAGTAAACACAGACCTGGGGAATTGTACTACAAAAGATTAAAGGATCCTACACAACTGCTCCACCACATCACTTGCGGCAGCATCATAACACTTCTTGCTTTGATATATCAATCATCGGAGACGTCTAACCTTCAAAACAGGTGGAGAAGCTGAGCTGCTCACGTACCTGTCAGGATACCAAATGAATTAGGACGATGGACTAGATCTTTTCATTTGCAAAAGATAGACTTTAATTTTGTTTTATAAGGAGAACAATCTGAAAATGTTCATACATAGTGAAGCCTGAATCTAAATCGAAATGAGCTACAATGGGGCAAGGGTAGGGGTAAAGAAAGGTTAAATGCAAAATAAAAATTCTGGGTTCCTGAATAGTTTGTTGAAGGTAAATGGAGTGGCCATCATGGTCCCCAAACCTCATTAAAATGTTACGTGTGCCATGGAAATAGGAGCAAAGATGCTAACAGTCTCCTGCTTCACTTACTATCACCCCTAACTTACTGTTTGCAGAGCTATTTGTCCCTGACCGTGCTCTCTTTGCCTGTCAAAAGTAAGTCAGTAATTCATTATACATTGCTGCCTTATTAGATTTGTTTACTGTCACAGGGTTTCCTGTCCAAGAGCAGAAGGTACGTCAGACAGTGGCACATGATCTCAGATCCCAGTCATACCCTGATGCACTTTCTGCTTTTAAACAGGAAACCCTGTGGCAGCAACCAAAGCCTGCCTTTGGCTGAGGCTAGGTAAGTGTTTATTAATTGTTTATGTTTTCCAATATGTTTTTTTGTCAAGGTTCCCATATACTGACGGTTATGCCTCCCTGGACTACATTGATGACCACCATTTTTTCCTCATAAAATAATCAAAGCGTGAGCTTCCTGCTCAGTACATAGTTCTAATGGTGCCATAGGCCCTATGCATCACTGTGAACTATATCCAAAGTGCTGTGGCTTCCAGCTCTCCCTTGCAGCCCTCAATGTCGCGGACTGGAGTAGACCAAATCCAAATAAATTAGAAGAACAAGATAGTCCAGCGTTGTTAAGTCGGTGAATTCTGAGGAATTTATTTAGAACAAAACATACAGGTACAGACCAGGTGACGTGTTTCGGCTGCTAGTGCACAGCCTTAGTCCTACGTGGCCCCTGGAGGAACGTGGTGATGCTATGCTCTTCTCCATAACCCCTGAAGACTGCCTCAGTTGCATGTTTTCCTTATATCCTGAAAGGGTCCCTATAACCTGAAGACTATGTCAGCTTCCGTGAACTACATTGATAACAACCATTTTTTTCCTCCTAAAATAATGGTGCCACAGATTCTATGCATCACTGTTTACTGTATGGCCTCACGAGGTATGTGGTGATGCTATGCTCTTCTCCATAACCCCTGGAGACTGCCTCAATGATATGTTTTCCTTAGTGTACAGCCAATTAATACTGATTAATCCATTTCCATAAAACGGTAAAGATAAATAGGAGGTGAAAGGTAAAGCACAAATAGCACAGCTACAAACGTAGCTACAAGCTTGGGTCCAGAAGATGCCTCTCTCGAGCTCGAATTGCAGAGCAGTCACCGTGAAATATTTCAGCAACGTAATTAAAGTTAAACTCGCCATCTCTCATCCGCGGGCAGGAAACACTTAATAACTCCAGAGCTGCCGCATAATTATATTTCGGATCTGGTTCCTGTGAATTCTCCCAAAACCTTCCTGTAAAATGCTACGGTTCCCTTCCAGTAGTTTACAAGCCACGTAGGAGTAAAGTGTACATCATGCAAACACAGCTAAAAACACCAAGATAATTCCATTAATGAACAAACATCTACAAAAGTTAGATAAAGAAAGATGGGTGTAATCAGTTATCCAAAACGCCAGGAAAAACTGCCACAGCTTTTTCCTGCGTTTCGGCAGTTTTTCCTGCGTTTCGGCAGTTTTTTTAATGGCTTTTTTCCTGGTGTGTGAAAACAGCCAATTTTGTACAATGTGGCAGTTTTGTTTTTTCACTGTCTTCAGGGTGATTTTCTATTCACATCAAAGGCCGGCCGTATAGAACATAGATGAAGAGCGCAGCAGAGAGCCACTCCGAATCTCAGGAATATAAAGGACAATCGCAACAGGTGTCAGGAATGACACCCACTATGATCTGTCTATTAGTAAAGGTTCTACAGCTCCCAGCATGAAACAGTCTGTTCCATGCTGGGAGTAGTAGTAGTACCTACCGTATTTTTCGCCGTATAAGACGCACTTTTTCTTCCCCAAAACTGGGGGGAAAAAGTCGGTGCGTCTTATACGACGAATACACCCCTATCACGGCGGTCCCTGCGGCCATCAACGGCCGGGACCTGCGGCTAATACAGGACATCACCGATCGCGGTGATGCCCTGTATTAACCCTTCAGACGCGGCGATCAAAGCTGACCATCGCGTCTGAAGGTAAAGTGACACTAACCCGGCTGTTCAGTCGGGCTGTTCGGGACCGCCGCTGTGAAATCGCGGCGGTCCTGAACAGCCCGACTGAATAGCTGGGTTAGTGCTTACAGGACACCGGGAGGGACCTTACCTGCCTCCTCGGTGTCTTCTCCGTTCAGGGATCCCCTGTATGGCCGGCGCTCTCCTTCCTCGTCATCACATCGTCGCGTACGTGCGTCGGCGTGCGTAGCGACGTGATGGCGGCGACAGAGAGCGAGGATACCCGGCCGGCAGCAGAGACGTTCCGGAGCGACGGGGACACGGCGACAGCGATGGAGCGACATCCAGGGCAGCGGTGATGGGTTCGGAGCGGCGGGGACACGTGAGTATTACCTCCTATGCAGTGGTCTTCAATCTGCGGACCTCCAGATGTTGCAAAACTACAACTCCCAGCATGCCCGTACAGCCAACGGCTGTCCGGGCATGCTGGGAGTTGTAGTTTTGCAACATCTGGAGGTCCGCAGGTTGAAGACCACTATTGGGTTCAAAATCTTTCTTTTATTACATTTTGCACCTATAAATTGGGTGCGTCTTATACGCCGGTGCGTCCTATAGGGTGACAAATACAGTAAATAATGTATAAAATAAAGAAAATAAAGTTTAAAACAAGAAAAAAATCACACACTTTATAAAACACCTAATTAAAATACATTATTAATAAAAAAAAGTTTTACAAAATTAATTTAATATTGCCGGCTACATTTCATAAAAAATTCATAAAAATTTTGTAATAAAATATATAAATTTCGTTCCTACAATTTTTTCCATTGCTAGATTATCTTTATTTTTTTTTATGCTAACCTACAAAATTTAAGAAAAAAAAAAAAAAGATAACTGTCCCTTTTTTTGGATCGCTGAAGTCCAAAAAAGAATAAAAACCACCTGCAAAAATGCAGTTTTTTCCCTCCCATAGACTTCTATAGAATTCTAGATTTTTCCGAAAAAATGCCAAAGTCTCAACAAGAGGTCGTTTTTCAAAAACTGCCAGGGAGCCCGAAAAACGCCCAAAGGATTAATAAAACGCTAAACTGAAAAACGTCAAGTGGATATGGCATTTTGCAGTTCCCTATTGACTTGCAGCTAACATCTGGCCGCAGGTTTAAAAAAAAAAAAAAAAATAAATAAATGCCATGCAGCAGAATTGGCTTTTTTGAATGAAAAACATGAGTGGAATTCAAGCCTCACGCGGATGTCCAAGATTAGATAAACATGATTGTTTTGTGGCAGAACAGCTCCAAACCTGTCCACAGGTTGCATGTGTTGCTACAGCTGAATAGAACTGATCTTCAATACTAGGCACAACCACTTGTAACTATGGCTGCTTGTTCCTGTTGGTATACAGTGCCCTCCGGGAGACATAGCCATTGCGTTACCCATCATTGGCACAGTCAGGCCTCCTCCTCCCTCACTGCTCCTGCCATCTCTGTAGTTTCTTGTGCCATCCAAAAGGTACACATGCAAACTGTCTCGGCTTGGTCAATAAGGTTCTTCAACATTCTAGTGACGGTGATATTTAAATGCAGTTCCATTACAGTGGATGACCTCAACCTGCCTACATGACTTCAGAATTTAAATCCTTCAATATCTTCATAATGTTTATTGTCAGCACAGAGCTTGTTTTGGTGATTTGCTTTTGGTTAAGTATAGTATTTATACCAAGAAAAAAAAAATTTGACCAATGTGTGCTGCTGCAATCCTCTTTTTCTGTATACTCTGTATATGCCATGGCCGTGTATTAGGCTGTTGTGCTGGCTATCTTTCTTTTTTCTTGTATGTACAGTTCAGGGGGAAATGGCACCCTCTTTAGCTGTGCACCCCTCCCCCTTTCTCACAGGTGGAGTTTTAAATGGATCCAGCATGTCACCCAGTCAGAGGCTATATGCCCAGCAGAGGTGAGTGGATAGTTGAGTGTTAGGCTCAGAATTTGTGCTAGGTTCCCATCCTAAATGAGGCCACCTCCCAGTGGTGGATGGGGGACACATTTTGATCAAAAAGTGCGCTAAGAGCCTCAATTTTTTTGACCAATGTGTGCTGCTGCAATCCTCTTTTTTTGTATACTCTGATGCCATGGCAGTGTGCACCCGTGTATTAGGCTGTTGTGCTGGCTATCTTTCTTTTTTCTTGTATTTATACCAAGTATTGTCCTAATCTGATGTAGGAAAATCTAACCACCCCTGCGTTATAAGAGCTCAACAAAACTGCTATTAGCATGCCTCGTGACAGCCTGTCAACTGATTCCATTGACTACCAGCAGAACTGTCGATGCAGCTCTGAAGTATAATAAAGCAGAGGTCACCAACCCAGTCCTCAAGGCCACCAACAGTCCACAGTTAGATTTTTCCCTGTTCTACTCCAATGGACAAACTGAAAAAGAACAAGTGGGCTTTGAGGACTCGGTTAGGGGCCACTGTAATAAAGAATGTAACTTAGGGTCAGTACAGGATAAGTAATGTAATGTATGTACCCAGTGACTCCACTAGCAGAATAGTGAGTTCAACTCTGGAGTATAATATGGAATATAACTCAGGATCAGTACATGATAAGTAATGTAATGTATGTACATAGTGACCTCACCAGCAGAATAGTGAGTACAATACAGGAGTATAATACAGGATCAGTACAGGATAAGTAATGTAATGTATGTACATAGTGACCTCACCAGCAGAATAGTAAGTACAGCTCTGGAGTATAATACAGAATATAACTCAGGATCAGTACAGGATAAGTAATGTAATGCATGTCAACAGAGCAGAATAGTGAGTACAGCTCTGGAGTATAATACAGGATATAATTTAGGGCCAGTATAGGATAAATATTGTAATAGTGAGTACAGCTCTGGCGTATAATACAGGATATAACTCAGGATCAGTACAGGATAAGTAATGTAATGTATGTACACAGTGACCTCACCAGCAGAATAATGAGTACAGCTCTGGAGTATAATACAGGATATAATTCAGGATCAGAACAGGATAAGTAATGTAATGTATGTAAACAGTGACCTCACCAGCAGAATAGTGAGTACAGCTCTGGAGAGAGGTTGGGTGTGTCTGAGCTCCTGTTACTTCCAGACTCTTCCAGTGAAGCAGTGATTTCCATCCGCCCCTCCCCAGGTGTGTGGCAGATACCTGGGTAGAGGGTTTTCCTGCTATGGAGCCCCAGGAGGCTTCATCTTGCACTCCCCGTACCCGGCCGGCGGGGGGTGCAAAGGAAAATGCGACGGCCAGCAGCCAGGATGGGGTGAGACGATCCACCAGGGCCCATCGCCATGTGGGGCCCCCTCCCCCATCCCCAGCTGGGAGCTGCAAGGCTTCCAGCAAAAGTTCCTCTGGGAAAAGAAGCTCATCCAGGCAGAGGAGTGGAGTGAAGGCTTCTACCTCAGGCTCCTCAGAACCCCAGCAATGGGGGGTCAAGGGGCCAAGGGAATCCCTGGAGACTTTTGGTTCAAGAATCCAGGCAAAGATGGCCCAATATGAGCAACTTGGGAAACAGCTACGAGGTCTAAGAGAAGATATAAAGTTTGCAACTTACCAGGCGGATACAGCAGCCAAGGGCAAGAGAGCAGCGTTCACTGCAAAGGTGAGAGCACTAAAGAAAGAGGTGGAGGAGATTGTGCAGCTGAGAGCGGACATTGTGGCTGGAGCCGGCTTCTTCAGTGAGAAGATACTTAATGAGGAGAGGTTCCCCAAAAAGGGGGTCTCCAGAGGTGCAGAAAAAGAAAGTCACCAAGATGAGAGTGAGGAGGAGGAGGAGATGGAGGAAGGTGAGGAGGGGGATGTGAGTGAGGGGGATATGGACACGGGTTCTGTTTGTACCACCACTGTTACCCCAGACCCCCCACTTACCCTCAGTGAAGATCACATAAACCCGGCTCAGGTGGCCTTACCTCCCTCCAGTGAGGACGATGAGGATGGCAGTGACTGTAGTGATTGCAGCGGCTTGGCAGATGGGGGTCTCCTGCGGGCAATTGTTATGCAGGAGTCCCCCACTCGTCTAGAAAATTTTTCTTTCGGGGATGATTTGGGCCCAGAGGAGAAGAAAAAAGCGAAGGGCAAGAAGAGGAAGAAGACACAGGCAGTGAAGTTTGTCTTTGCTCCCTTCCAGCAGCCTGGGTCGGCTGAAAAGTCGGTTCAGGGTGCTGGGTCCCCCAATCTGCCAGACCCCGTTTCTGTAGTGGAGCGGGGCCAGCATGGGGGATACAGTAGTGCACCCAAAATGGGCGCGGGTGCTATAGAAAAAAAAGGGCACCCTCCTGTGAGGGGGGAGGGTGTCCAGGCACCAGAAAATAGCGGCAGATTTACCAATTTGGGGGGCGGTCCCCCGATTGAAGCTGGCAGTATAGGTCCTGGCACTGCGGGGCACTCCCCTGTGAGGGGGGGGAGTGTCCGGGTGCCGGACATTGTTGGTTCAGGGGGCGGTCCCCTAGGTTACACAGTTGGTACCAGTTCTGGCGCGTCGGGACTCTCCCCTGTGAAGGGGGAGGTTCTGCGCCCGTCAGCTGCAGTAAGCGGGGCGGGAGTGCATCCGGTGGGACAGCTCCCGCCAAAATCTATGGCGCTGTGCGAGGGGGCGGGGCCTGTGTCCATGCCCCAGAAGACTGAACGGAGGAGCTGTGCAGCGCTGATCCTTAAGCCAGCAACCCTTGTACACGGAGCTATAGACCAAGCCAGCCCGGCCTCTAATACATCAAGGGACAGTGTAGGCAAGAGTGAAAGTGAGGGAAAAAATGTGACTAAAAATGGTAATGTGCAGAATGTGAGTTATAGTGTGCATGGGAGGAGTTGTGGTAGCAGTGTGGATGAGGGGGGAACTTGTGGGGTGCAAGAGAGGGGTGCAAGTGGAGTGCAAGAGAGGGGTGCAAGTGGAGTGCAAGAGAGGGGTGCAAGTGGAGTGCAAGAGAGGGGTGCAAGTGGAGTGCAAGAGAGGGGTGGTAGTGGTGCGCAAGAGAGGGGTGAAAGTGGAGCGCAAGAAAGGGGTGGTAGTGGAGCGCAAGAGAGGGGTGGTAGTGGAATGCCAGAGAGAGGATTGGTGGCAGACACCTCTGTTAAGAATAAGGGTGCTGGTTTGGGGTCTGGATCAGGTTCTGGTTCGACTGCCCCCCCGGTAGTGGCTGCTTCTCCCAGAAGCTATGCCAGCGTCACTGCCGGGGGATCCCCATCTCCGTCTGGCTCTGGTGGTCACTTGCAACAGCGCCTACTGGAGGCTCTACATAGGGGAGACAGGTCAATCCATGTAGAGGGGAGGGGTGAGGTTGACCTGTCTTTTTGGATAGAAAGACATGGCTTAGGCGCATTCCGAGAACATAATGGGGAGGTGGTCTGGTCCCTCCCGACATCCGGGCAGGAAAGTGGCCGTAGGAATGTGGTCCGTTTAGTGTGGAGGGGCGAAGATGCATGTCCGCCACGGGGTAAGGTGGTTGAGCTCCTCCTCCAAATGGAATTCAGGGCAAGTGACATCTTTGCCCTGATCCACCCCTACGCTACTTCTGAGTTTGACATCAGCTTTGTTCGGCCGGAGGGTCTTGAACTCTTCTGGTCGAACTATGAGGTGGTGAAAAACGAGCCCGGCTGGCGGGATTTTGCCGTAAAGGCGATATCCCGTCAGAATTTGGCCAAGAAAGTGACCGTTTTGACACGTAACGAGTCACTATCTTGCTATGATATCATGACCTGGCTCAGCCGATATGGTGATGTGACGGACATGCCAAAAAAGAACTATGACGAACATGGGATCTGGTCTGGGGCCTGGACGTTTTCCGTCAAACTGAAGCGTTCGGGGAGCACTGTTGCCCACATCCCATCAGCTGCTTTTCTAGGAAGAGACAGAATCCAAATTTTCTACCAGGGGCAGCCCAAGGTCTGTCACAGGTGCGGCAGCCCCACTCACTTTAGCGCAGCCTGTACTGTGCAGGTCTGTGCTCTGTGTGGTGGGGTAGGTCATCTTGCCGCATCCTGTAGGCAGATCAGGTGTCATCTGTGTGGTGTCTTAGGACACCCTTTCAGCCGTTGTCCTAGCGCCTTTGCCCGTGCGACGGTCACCTTGGCTGGAGACAGCAGTAATGTTGCTTCAGCTGGGGAGGGCACGAGTGCGGGTGAAGATGCAACAGGGTCAGTGAAGAGGAAAAGTCCCGCCAAGCTGAGGCGGGAGGCTAATCGCAGAAGGAGCAGGGAACTGGAGAGTTCCCATGTGGCAGGGGTAGCTTCTGGCCCTGCTCCAGAGGTTAGTCCTGAAACTGCTGAGGCCCTGGAGGAGAATGTGCTGGATGAGGAAATGGGGAGAATCTGTAAAGAAGAGGGCAGCAAGGCCGATCTTTCCGATTCCTCCCACTGTGAAAGTGTGGATGAGGAGGGTGAAGAGAGGCCAAAAAAGAAGGGCAGTAAAGGGAGAAAGAAGAGGTCAGAGCCCTCTAGTCCCCGTGCTACGGACCAGGTCCCAAGCGGAAGCTTACCTGCCCCCCCTCTGATTGATCTGTCTAACCGGTACTCTGTCCTTGAAGACATCTCCTCCCCCTCCATGGAGGGGGGGGTCAAGGATGGGGTGCCTGAAGTGGGGGAGCCTCCAGGGGGAACTGGGCCCTGTCCACATGGGGCAATTTCCTCAGGGGATGGGGCCAAACCAGAGCCAGGCGGAGATGGCGATTTAAAAATGGACCAGTCTGAGTCCAAAAAAAGGTTTAAAGAGAAAGAAGCCTCCTCTTCCGGGGATGAGGGGGTAAAGAAAAAACAGAAATGAGGGGGTTAGGGCTATCTAACTCAATCACCCATGATGGCGGCACTCACCCCATTGACGCTGGCATCTATTAACTGTGCCAGCATAAAGTCTGATACGGCTAGATTCGCAGCCTTTGATTTTCTCGGCCGTGTTGAAGCCGATATTTTGTATCTGCAGGAGACCAGGTTGTCAGATCTTGCCTCTCTGGTAAAAGCCAGGAGAGAGTGGAGGCGTGGCCCCTCCCACTGGTCTCTTGCGGCTGAGCCGTATAGTGGGGTGGCGGTCCTTTTTACCGCTCCTGTTGAATGCAGACGGGTTATTGAGTTAGAAATGGGGAGGTGCCTGATCTTAGATGTCCTCATGAAGGGGCAAGAGCTCCGGCTCATTAACATCTACGCCCCACAAACCAAGTGGGGACGAAAAGATCTCTTTATGAGGATTAAGCCCTTTCTTTTTACAAGCAGACAGGTGATCTTTGGAGGGGATTTCAATACTGTCACGAGATCCCAAGATAGGAGAGGCTCCAATGATCGGTTGGCTTATGATAGCATAGCTCTCAATAGTATAGTTAGGGAAGCTCGCCTAGAGGACGCCCACATCCGGAGCCCCTCAGGCCACGCGGGTTTCACCTATCATCGAGGTAGCTGCAGGTCTAGAATAGACAGGTTTTATTTGAAGGAGGAAGCTGTCTCTTCTGCAGTGTCCGTGGTTGAGGTGGAGTTCTCCGATCACTGTATGATTTTGTTTTCCCTGAATGTTTCAGAGACCCCTCGGATGGGTAAAGGTTATTGGAAGCTGAATTCGGCCCTCCTGGAGGAAGCGGAGGTAAGACAGTCCTTTGAGGATTTTCTTCAGAGTCAGGTACCTTTACTGGGCCTATGTAGTAGTAAGTCAGAGTGGTGGGAGATGTTCAAGAAGCGGGTTGCGGGGTTCTTCCGCCAGCTCTCGAGCCTCAGGTCCCTGAATAGGTATCGCCTGTATCAGGGACTGAGGAGGAAACTCGAGCTTCTCGTCTCGACTGGAGGTAGCCGGGAGGATATCTCCAGAGTGAAGTCCTTGCTGATGAGGTGTCAGTACGATAGGCACGCATCTTTGGTTTTTGAGAGGGATTTCGGGAAGTACCGCTCGCCCGACCCTTACAGAAACTGTAAGATGTCAGTGAGTAGTAAAGTAATTTCAGGACTGATTGATAGTACGGGATCTCTGAATCGGTCCAGATCAGGGATCTTGGAGGTCGTCAGATCCTTCTACTCACACCTCTTGGGAAGGAAGGATCTAGATCGAGACGGGATGTCGGCTTTCCTGGCTGAAACCATTCCTGAGCCAGGGGTAGACCCCTCTCTTGATGTTTTGGCAGAAAAAATCAGGGAAGAGGAAGTGAGACTGGCGATTGAGGGGCTTGCCCCCAAGAAGTCACCAGGTCCGGATGGCTTAACATCCGAGTGGTACAAGACCTTTAAGGAGTCTTTAGCTCCCCTCTTGACTGAGGTATTCAATGAGTGTCTCTCCTCGGGCACTCTGCCGAAGTCAATGAGGAGGTCAGCCCTGATTCTTCTCTCAAAGGGTAAAGATCCCAGCCGTATTGAGAATTGGAGGCCCATAGCTCTTCTCAATACGGACAGGAAGCTTCTGGCCAAGATACTGTTTAATCGGCTGGTGAAGTTTGCACCCCGGCTCCTTTCGGGGGCCCAGCACTGCTCTGTTCCAGGCCGAAGCACCTTAAGTGCTGTTCTCGGTGTCCGGGAGGCAGTGGAGCGGAGTAGTGCAGGTCTCTGGAAGGGGTACTTGCTGTCCCTGGATCAGGCCAAAGCATTTGATCGGGTGAACCACGAGTACCTCTGGTCCGTCCTCCTGAGATATGGCTTACCGTGTGCTTTTATTAATTGGCTTAAGACCTTATATGCAGGGGCAGAGAGTTTCCCGCTGGTGAACGGTTGGTCTGGCCGCTCTTTTGAGGTGGGGTCTGGAGTCCGTCAGGGTTGTCCTTTGAGCCCGCTTTTATACGTGTTCGCAATCGATCCCTTCGTCCGGAGGGTAGATTGTGAGCCGTTGGCGGGAGTCGGGATGAGTCTGGCAGAGCTGGATGTCGCCCAGAGAGTGGTGGCGTACGCTGATGATGTCACCATTTTCGTGTCCTCGAGAGAGGAGGTCGATGTGGTGATGTCGGAGGTGGAACGCTACTCGGAGGCATCCGGGTCTAAGATCAACCGGGATAAGTGTGAAAGTCTCTGGCTGGGAGGGGGAGATCCCACTTTTGATCTCCCGGACACCCTCCCAGGGCCCCAAGACTCAGCAAAAATTCTGGGCATCACATTCGGCCAGGATGATTATCCCACCAAAAACTGGGACGGTAAGCTACAGGATGCCACTCATAGGGTGGATCAGTGGAAGGGTTGGTCTATGACCCTCAGGGAAAGGGTACACCTGATCAAATCGTACCTGCTCCCCTTGTTTATCTATCTGGGCAGTGTATGTATCTTGCCAGAGGCTTACTACACTAGGATCTACAGCCTGTTTTTCCAACTGTTATGGGGGAACAGGATGAACCTAGTCAAGAGAGAGGTTACGTACCGCACAAGGAGACTAGGGGGTTTATCTATGGTAAACCCTGTGGTGTTCTTAACAAACACCTTCTTGAAAGCCAACATTGCAAACCTCTGGTCAGAGAGGGCTCCTCCGTGGGTACTCTCCTGCAGGGAATGGTTTCGGCCTTTCTTCCAGGAATGGGAGACAGGAGGGCAAGTGAAGGACCTCCGTACACCCCATGGGCATCTTCCGGCTTATGCTACCCCGACTCTGAAGGCGATACGTCGGTGGGGTCTGGGAGTGTGGGAGATCAGGACCCAGTCAAGGCAGTTCCTTGACAAACGGGTTCTGTTGACCCACTTCCAGAAGCCTCTGGCGCTCAGGGACTGCCCAGGTCGGGATCTGAGGGTGGGGTTGTATCTCTTAAATATGAAAAGGATCCCCCAGAAGTTTTGGGACTTGGCCTGGTGCTGCTTTCAGGGGAAGTTATATGTGAGGGACAATTTGAAGTGCAGGAGATCTGATGACCGGGGATGTCCCCGAGAAGAGTGCGGGGACATGCTGGAAAGCATGGACCATTTCCTGCTTCATTGTCCCTTTAATATAAGGGTCTACAACCGGGTGGGCGCTTCCATCTGCTGGAGTCAACTTGCCGGCCTTACCTATCCAGAGTGGGCTTATGGGGCATTCAGGAACCTGGGTGGCCGAGATCGGGGCACTTTGTTTTTAGTCAGCTTAGTGGTTAGGTACTACACGTGGAATGCACGGTGTTTAGTGTCTAATCAGCGCAAAGTCCTCTCCGAGGTGGAGGTCTGTAGGAACATCACCGGTGACCTCGGGAAGATCAGGTCTTTGGAGTATGGCAGTCTTGGTACCAGTAGGGCTTCTCTCCTATGGAGAGGGTTTTCTTTTGATGTGCCCTAGGTACTAGCTAGACCTTTTGGGTAGAGTACCCTTGTTTTTGTTAGGGACAGTGATGCAGGGACAGGGTTAGGGTGATAGTAGGGTCAGTTTATCTTTAGGGATAATGGTAGGGTGAGAGGTAGGGTGCAGTTAGGGAAAGAATATACATTTTGTATGTATCAGGATTGCCATCCTTCTTCCAGGTGGTGGGCTAATGCATGTGCACCCTAGCTTTTTGTTTTGTTTTCAGATGCTATGGTTATGAAGGGCTTACAGGCACCGAACTTGGGCCTAAAGTGAGTTGTATTGTTTGCTTATGTATGTTAAAGCTGGTAATGGTTAAGGTGGTTGGGAGGAGTTCTAGGTTGGGAGGGTATATTTGTGGGTGGTGGTGGTCTTTTCTTTTGGTGGACCTGACATGGGTCAGTTGTGGACTGGACATTGAGGACTATGAACTGTATGGAAAAAACTCTGACCCATGTACAGGAGGGCGGGTGGTGTGGGTGAAGGGTCAGTTTAGTGTAGAATGTTCTTTTATATTTGTAGGTGTGTTTTCTATTTATTTATAGGTGTATATAGTTTGTGTATAGTATTGTACATAGTAGTGTATATAGTTAGTTATGTATATAGTATGTATAATGTATGTTTTTTAAGTATATAGTATTTATAGTAGAGATAGACATGGCAGTCGAACCAGTTTTGTTTTTGTAGTAATGTTTCTTTAGTATCCCGTTGTGGATTTATTTTCTTTGGTTTATATATGTAGTATGTAGTAAAGATGTGTGTAAGCATGTGTGTATTGTGTTTTCTGAGATATTTTCCCGAGTTTGGGTATTTTGAGTTGAATTTAATTAATTTATTTATTTATTTTTGGTTTCTTGGTTAAATGTAGTTAATATATGGATATATATGTGTGCATGTGTGAGTGTGGTATAGTGTTATTATTATTATTATTATTAATATTATTATAAAAAAAAAAAAATAAAAAAAAAAAATAAAAAACATGGTGTGCAGTGTGAGTGCTTGTTGTGTTTTCTATGTATGATTTTTCCCGAGTTTGGGTGTTTTGAGTTAAAGCGAAATAGTGCTATTTTTATGTTTCTTATGAGTGTGTTGTTTGGCTATGAAAGGTGTAGTTATAATACTTCTAGTCCTAGTAGGAAAGCTGGGCTGGCCGGTTAGGCAGGATTTTTGTTCTTTTATTTAAATGTAAAGTTTGGGTTTATGTTATTTCATGTTGTTGTTTTCCGTTATGGCAAAGTTGTGCTGGTTTATGTTTTGTTATGATTTATATTTTTCTAATAAAAGATTTACAGGATATAAATCAGGATCAGTACAGGATAAGTAATGTATGTATGTATGTACACAGTGACCTCACCAGCAGAATAGTGAGTACAGCACTGGAGTATAATACAGGATACAACTCAAGATCAGTAATGTAATGATGTTGCAGAAATAATCAATATAAATAACTGAAATGTGCAGAATATAATCCTCAGCAGAACAAAAACATCTGAACATTTCCTAAAAGTTCCCAAAATGCTGACTACCTAACATTCACAGGAGAGATCCTCACTGTAATACAGTATGTAATGTGAAATCGGAGCCCTTTGCTCTCAGGCGCTTTATTTTTGTCTCTGTCAGACTGAACCTGAGCCTCAAGGAGACTGGAGTTTATATCTCCAAAACTGAAATGGCTCCGAGTAGACAGAGGACAATTGACAGGAACCGGGGAGTTGAAAAAGAATCCGTGTCGGAGCAGAGATTTCCATGAACAGACCGAGCGGGAGACGCCAAGGAACCCGATACTAGAAGGAATCCGGTTACATAGCAATTTACATTATCCCCTGATGGGTGTCACCTGTCTCTACCTGATAACATAGAACAAAACAAAGTCTAATGTAATACGTGGAAAGGAAAGACATGGAAACAAATGTTTGTTATCGTGGTGTAGATAAAGGAACACTCCGCGGCTGTCTCGGACTCAAGGTAGCTTTCTCAGTGTATAAGTTTTCTGGTAGTACATAGGAATCGATCATCCATATTTTGACCCATGTCCAATCCGCATTGAGATATAATGACATCTTTGATGGGGTCTTCAGACTGTAGAGCTATTTTTTGATATTTTAGGGTCTACAAAGCCTAGTCAGTAATATGAAATACCGACCGGCCTTTTGGCTAAGTTCAAGTGTAGTACCTTTCCTGTTAGTTGGCGGTGTGGAAGACTACCAAGGCAAGATGGGGAACCACACAGTAGGACGGGTGTACCAGGGATGGCTGTATAGCACAGCAGTCGTCCCCGATGAGACCTGTTCCCTGCGGGATCTGGCCTTAAGGTCCGGGTAGAGTGAAGGCCGAGGTGCACAAGTGCCCTGGGAGTGGTGACCCTAGGGTGCCGGAATTAACTTGGGATTGGCAACCTCATTTGAAGGAAAGCACGTAGCACGCACTTTTTCTCTCACTCTTCTGGGCACTCACCCTTAGTATCCCGGCCTTCCAGCTACGATTTTTTACAGATCCGGTCGGATGTCCGGGCAGTATTACACACTGCGCACATCCACTTATTTATTTATTTATTATTTTTGTCACTGTGTCCACTTTTTTGTGCTGTTTTGTCCACTAGGATTTGGTAGGGTGCGGTAGCCCTTCTGGGTGTCCCTCCTGCGGTCTAGGGGAGGTGTGAGTGGCCATTAGGTTCCTCACCTACCTGCTATACCCCGTGGCATCTTTGCTTTGGCAGGATGCAAAACCGATTTTACTGGTTCCTTGGTGACAACCTGGTTACTGCCTAGTTGTCCGCCGGGAACACTTTCGGTCCCTGAGTAGCTTCGGCGAAAGAGGACATTGTAACTGGAACCTTGCAGGTGCCTTTTGGCCCAGAGGCGAAGGGTTTGGTTTGTTGGGGGGCCTCTCTCCTTTCATAGAAGGGCTTGCAATAGACCGTATCCTCGTGCACATTTTTTTGTGTGAACACTTGCACTTTTTATTTGCACTTGGGTGATTTGAGAGCACGCACCTCGGCTTTCAATAAAAAAATAAATACCGAAAAAGCAGCCATATTGTTAGTTAGGACAAGAAAATCACAACTATCACCAATGACCATTTTTTTTTTTTTACTACATCTCACAGGAAGGCACAAGGCTATGAAGGGTTTACAGCTTGAGGACCCGTACTCCATTGCCCCAGTGTTTGGAAGATTTTGTTCCAAGCGCTGGGTGTGGGCTGTGCGGGTCGTGACGTCATGGCCACATCCCTCGTGAAGTCACGCAACGCCCCCTCAATGCAAGTCTATGGCAGACTTGCATTGAGGGGGCATGGTGTGATGTCACAAGGGGCTGTAGCTATGATGTCACGACTCGCGCAGCCCGCACCTAGCGTTCGGAACAAAATTTTCTGAACAGTGGGGCAGTGGAGTACACCTTTAAGGCACCGGCTCTTTCACGATGAGATCTTTTCTGTATAGACATTAGCCCCCAGTTTTCTATGGATCAGTTTTATTGTGAATCCACATTAGATGGGAACATCCATTGATTTGAGTGACCTCGAACAAGGCCTGGTTATCAGTACTAGACTAGCCGAGACCCAGAAGATCTGCCAGGCTTACAGGGTTCTCCTGTGCATCAAAGTGAAAAGTATGTGGAGAATGGTGTGTTTAAGGAACAATATTAATCGAAAGGAGTTCATGTGGACAGAAAGAACTTGTTGAAGAAAATGGTCAAAGGAGGATGGACTTGTTCTGAGAGGTAGAGCAAAATCAGGAAACTGCAGCCGAATACAAAGCCGGTGTCCAACTAACTTGGATTAATAGATGGATGGGATGAACAGATCTAGTGCAACAGTGGGAGATTTATCAAGACCTGTGTAGAAGAAAGGTTGACCAGTTGCCCATGAAAGAAACAATCTTTTAAAAAGGCCTCTCAAACATGAAAGAAACAATCTGATTGGGCAACTGGTCAACTTTTCCTCCACACAGGTTTTGATAAATACCCCCCACTGCGTTTACAGGAAATGGAGAGGCACTTATCTAGTGGGCAAAAGAGCACAAATGGGCTCAGTGGACAGTGGAAAAACACTGCCCGGTCAAATGGAACCAGATCTTTGTGGAGAAACATGGCCTGGTGAGATCCAGATGCCTGTTCATACTGAAGGGGGGGTTGGGGGGGGCAGAATTTAGTACAAGCAGTATGAATTAATGACCGAACAGAAAGGCTGGTGGAGGATGCCTAATGGTATGGGGAATGTTTTCCTGGTGCACCATGGCTCCAACCTGTGGATGGTTAAATGGCTATTAGGCCTTACCTAGGTATTGTGGCCGACCAAGTTTACCCCTTGTGGCAGCTGTTAGCAGGCCAATGCACTATCCACAAGGCTCATATAGTCATGGACTGGTTCCAGAAACATGACAGTAATATTCATTCCCTTCCCAGCCTTTACGGTGCACAGATCCTATCGACATCTATGGATACAGGTAGAACAAGTTGTTCGGGGTATGTGAGAACCTTCACTTAATAGGCAACCACTGCGAGAAGCTATTCTGTCTGCATGGGCAGATATTCCTGCACAATGGTTTCATCCAATGCACTACAAATGGGGGTTTCTGGTAAAGCTAGGCCATCAATGCTTGATTCATGAGGATCCAATCTTTAAGATTCCACAATGAATCTTGAAGTCAGTTAGCCAATGAGTTACTCCCCTTGGAGTGATAAGAAAAAGCCAACCACGTGGATCAGATTCGGGAGTGGCACACTTCTTTACTGTGTTCACCAGCCAAAGTCCTGAAGGTCTATACACTGATGATAGAGATCAATGGTGAACCAATTTTACTGCAGTCACAACAATTTTGGGGGGCTGACAAATGGCATTAGGCATCTGTAGTGAAAATCTCAGATTTCCGCAGGCCGACCATTTTGTCTTAAATTTGTGTGTTCTTTTTTGTTGCTTTTTGATGCACTTTTTGAATTCACATTTTTACATGTTTGAACAATGTAAAAAGAGGGAAAAAATTACTCTGAAAGTTGTGTCTGTGGGAAAAAAGTAAAACTTGAAACGCTACAGGCAATGACCTTCGTGTCAAAGAGATTACATGCAGAACAATGACAAACGAAGGATGTATCGGGTGTTTTGGAGGAAAGAATAGATAGCTGCAGGAAATAATGTGTCACATGGTCTAAAATGTGTGACAGGGCCAAAGGGGAAGGTGATAATGAAGAGATCCTGGTGAGATGGAAGTGCGGAACATTGTGTATGCATTTAGTAAAGGCCAACCTAGTGCCAACAGGGAGGCGGGTCCGATGTTCTGTCCTCTTGTATCCTCCGAAATCGATTACTAGCAAAACAATCCCACACAGAGAGCTGGTTCTACAAAAGAAATCTCTTAACCTTACGATCTCTGCCCTTTCGTAAAGTCATTTTAGGTTAACCTGCAGGCCGCATGATATCATTGGAATCTCCATTTACCAGTTCATGAAAACCAGTAGTAGCCCTAGAGGCCTTTTAGCAAATTACAATTCCCCATCTGTGCCCTTAAGACGAATACTCATAGAGGCTGTCACAATGTTGAAATGTGAATGAAAGGGGTACTCCACTGGGGGGGAAAAAAAAAAATCAACTGGTGCCAGTAAGTTAAACAGATTTTTAAATTATTTCTATTTAAAAATCATAACCCTTCCAGTACTTATCAGCTGCTATATGTTCCAGAGGAAGTTCTTTTCTTTTTGAATTTCCTTTTGGTCTGACCACAGTTCTCTCTGTTGACACCTCTGTCCATTTTAGGAACTGTGCAGAGTAGGAGCAAATCCCCATAGCAAACCTCTCCTGCTCTGGACAGTTCCCAAAATGGACAGAGGTGTCAGCAGAGAGCAATGTGGTCAGACAGATAGGAAATTCAAAAAGAAAAATACTGCCTTTGTAGTATACAACAGCTGATAAGTACTGGAAGGATTACAATTTTTAAATAGAAGTCATTTACAATCTGTTTAACTGCCACCAGTTGATTAAAAAAAAATCAAGGGGGCACCCCTTTAACAGAGAGTTATTGACATCGAAATAAGTAACAATTCTATACACAGATATCCAGTGGTGGGACACCCCCCACCATGATTACTAGTACAAATGCCAAGTTTGAAAATCCAGCATGTGCCAAAACTGCAATAAAAAAACCCAAAACAAACACAAAAATAGTAAATAAATGATGAAAAAAAGTGAATTATTAATAATACAACACACTAGTATGTTCAACTTGAGCAAATCAACAAATTCCAGTGAAGACATTAAAATCACCCAAAAAGTTTTGTTTAAAAACCACCCTTATTTATAGATTTACATGAGGAATTATTTATAGATATTGTGAGGAAACAGAGGTACCTGTAGAAATTCCATGTGAAAATTCAGGCACTGCCAATTTCATTCAAATGGTGATATGAATGGTCATAAAATTAGGCCTCAAGACACTAGTGCTAACTAACGAGCCAGGTTCTTCAACAAGAGACCTCAGTGGAAGTCATAGTTGTCAAATCTAGTGACAAGGAGAGAGCGCCCCATAGTGTAAAACAGCAAAAGGATGTGAATCGCATAGTATGGTTTGCTCTTACCCCAACATGTTGTGCAGCCCATACACAACAATGGAAAGAGAGATAAGAATGATACGATCCTTCTGCAGCCCTCCTGCCCAGATAAAATGGATAAGTGGTGGAGAAACTTCAAGAAAGAGAATGAAGAGTTTCCAGGGGCTGAACGGACCAACACAGGAGTAGGTAACAAAAGTAGTTTAATAGACCATGATGCAACGCGTTTCACAGCACAAACGCTGCTTCATCAGGCATCATAATGACATCAAAAAGTAGTAAGGAAAGTAGTTTAATAGACTATCATGCAACGTGTTTCACAGCACAAACACTGCCTTATAAGGAATCATGATGACATCAAAAAGTAGTAACGAAAGTAGTTTAATAGACCATCATTCAACGCATTTCACAGCACATATGCTGCTTCATCAGGCATCATGATGCCTGATGAAGCAACATTTGTGTTGCGAAACATGTTGCATGATGATCTATTAAACTACTTTTGTTACCTACTCCTGTGTTGGCCCGTTCAGGGCCTGAAAATCCTGAGTTCTCTTCCGTGAAGTTTGTCCACCACTTATCCAAAGATGTCAAATGGCTGGGTCAGTTTGGGTAAAGGACAACCAAGTAGAAGGATATTCCCAGCAAGAAGTGTAGGCTATATATGTGGTGGGAATGAAGGAGACTAAAGTGCATTAGACATTATTTGATCCATCCTCCAACACAAACTTTCTCTATCAATAAGTGAACATCTCACATCTGGATGAGATGATATCATCTCACGTCTCATCTTTGGGTCATTATGTTGCTCATCTGACTTCCAAAATACCAAAATCTCATATTACAGAACACTTGTATGAAGTTTAATAAGGCTATCTGGCCTTAAACGGCGAAGAACGGATCAATATTACAGTGAGTGCAGGTGGACTGCGCAGTATCGATGACACGCAATCATCACGCTGACTTTGGGAAACGGCACTTTTGGACATGGAGCCAACGCTTCAATTTGGTTTTAATGAGGAACTCAGAAACTTATATTCTTGTTTTAGTGTATGTCCTGGGAGCTGGGCCAGGGAATTCGAGACGGGAGTGGTGGTGAATACTTCCAAGACAATATTTGGAAAATATTTTAGCACAGATAAACTCAAATGGGAAAAAAAAGGAACCATGTTGTAATTCCAATAGAAACAAACAAGACTGCACAATGAAAGCAGAAAGATATTGTCTCGTCTTGCTGGACGCAGCTCATGCAGGTGCTCTGGATCCTCGGCTGTAAAATGGAACAAGAGTACGGGAAGAAAAATAAGACTCTGTGAATTAAAGGGGAAAGGGAATTTTATAAAGCATATTGACTGGCAAAGTGAGTGATGGAATGGATAGGACTTGATTATGATATTTTTTTTATAATAGGGATGCCCCAAAAAGACTTCTACATGGGTTCTAACCTTCATCTGTGAAACAGCTCCTACATAGTAACATAGTTCATAAGGTTGAAAAAAGACCAGAGTCGATCAAGTTCAACCTATATCCCTAATGAGTCCCTACTGAGTTGATCCAGAGGAAGGCAAAAAAAAACTCATACTAGAGGTAAAAATTCCTTCCCGACTCCAAATATGGCATCAGAATAAATCCCTGGATCAACCTGCTGTCCCCATAGATGTAGAATCCATAACCTGTAATGTTATTATTCTCCAAAAATCCATCTAGACCCCTTTTGAATTCTTTTACAGAGTTATATAGTTACATAGTTAGTATGGTTGAAAAAAGACATACGTCCATCAAGTTCAACCAGGGAATTGAAGGGAAGGGATGTAGTTTTATAATTCTGCATAAGCATTAATGTTATATTGTTCCAGGAATGTATCTAACCCTGTTTTAAAGCTATTAAAGGGGTACTCCGGTGGAAAAACAAATGTTTTTTTTTTTCTTTTTTAAATCAACTGGTGCCTTTTTGGAATGCTCTCTGATGACATCACGAACACACTGCTCTCTGCTGACCTTATTATAATAATAAGTCTTTATTTATTGTTGTCCTTAGTGGGATTTGAACCCAAGGCCCCAACACTGCAAGGCAGCAGTGCTAACCACTAAGCCACCATGCTGCCCTTAGCATACAGCTGCTATGCACGGCTATACCGGAGTACCCCTTTAACCACTTAAGGACCTAGGGCGTATGGATACGCCTTGACGTCCTGCTACCTAAGGACTCATGGCGTATCCATACGCCCGTGGGAATTTCGGTCCCCACCGCGCGCCGGGCGGGGACCGGGCCGGGGTGACTGCTGATATCAATCAGCAGGCACCCCGCGCAAATGCCCAGGGGGGTCATCAGACCTCAACCTCTAAGACACCCACGATCCCCCTGTAGGCATAGGAGTGAGGTGGCAGGGGTGCCATCCCTCCTATCCCTGCTATTGGTCTGCTATTGATCGTCAGAGGCGGCGACCAATAGCAGACCGGGGGCGGGGGGGTTAACTTTCGTTTTTCCCGTCCGGGCCCACGCACATTAGGCGGGGCAGAACGGGGAACCGACGTCCACTTACCGATCCGGAGGCTGCGGCGACGGTGATCGGCGTGACATGCGTCAGAAGAGGACGGCTCCCGGGATCCTACGGAAGCCGGTAAGTTGATCAGGAGGGCTACAGTCTGAGACTGTGGTCTCTAAACTGTAGCCCTCCAGATGTTGCAAAACTACAACTCCCAGCATGCCCAGACAGCTGTTTGGGCATGCTGGAATATGTAGTTTTGCAACAGCTGGAGGGCTGCAGTTTGAGACCACTATACAGTGGTCTCTAAACTATATCCCTCCAGATCTTGCAAAACTACAACTCCTAGCATGCCCACATAGCTGTTTGTTGTCTGGGCATGCTGGGAGTTGTAGTTTTGCAACATCTGGAGGTCCACAGTTTGGAGATCACTGTGCACTGGTCTAAAAACTGTAGCTCTCTAGATGTTGCAAAACTGCAAATCCCAGCATGCCCAGAAAGCAAACAGCTGTCTCGGCATGATGGGAGTTGTAGTTGGGTACCTCCAGCTGTTGCATAACTACATCTCCAAGCATGCCCTTCGGTGATTAGTACATGCTGGGAGTTGTAGTTTTGCAACAGCTGGAGGCACACTGGTTGGAAAATACTGAGTTAGGTAACAGAACCTAACTGAAGGTTTTCCAACCAGTGTGCCTCCAGCTGTTGCAAAAGTACAACTCCCAGCATGCACGGTCTGTCAGTACATGCTGGGAGTTGTAGTTTTGAAACAGCTGGAGGTTTGCCTCCTCCCCCCCATGTGAATGTACAGGGTACATTCACACGGGCAGGTTTACAGTAAATTTCCTGTTTCAAGTTTAGGCTGCGGCAAATTTTTCGCCGCAGCGCAAACTCCTAGCGGGAAATTCACCGTAACACGCCAGTGCGAAAGTACCCTAAAAACACTACACTAACACATAATAAAGAGTAAAACACTACATATACACCTACATATACACCCCCTTACACTTTCCCCCCAATAAAAATTAAAAACGTCTTGTACGGCAGTGTTTCCAAAACAGAGCCTCCAGCTGTTGCAAAACAACAACTCCCAGCATTTCTGGACAGCCACTGACTGTCCAGGCATGCTGGGAGTTTAGCAACAGCTGGAGGCACCCTGTTTGGGAATCACTGGTGTAGAATACCCCTATGTCGCCCCTTATGCAATCCCTAATTTAGTCCTCAAATGCACATGGCGCTCTCTCACTTCGGAGCCCTGTCATATTTCAAGGAAACAGTTTAGGGCCACATATGGGGTATCTCCGTACTCGGGAGAAATTGCACTACAAATTTTGGGGGTCTTTTTTTCCTTTTACCGCTTGTGAAAAGGAAAAGTTGGGGGCTACACCAGCCTGTTAGTGTAAAAAAATAAAAAAATTTACACTAACATGCTGGTGTTGCCCCATACTTTTTATTTCCACAAGCGGTAAAAGGAAAAAAAGACCCCCAAAATTTGTAACGCAATTTCTCCTGAGTACGGAAATACCCCAGATGTGGGCGTAAAATGCTCTGCGGACGCACAACAAGGCTCAGGAATGAGAGTGCACCATGTACATTTGAGGCCTAAACTGGTGATTTGCACAGGGGTGGCTGATTTTTCAGCGGTTCTGACAAACGCAAAAAAAAAAAAAATACCCACATGTGACCCCATTTTGGAAACTACACCCCTCACGGAACATGACAAGGGATATAGTGAGCCTGAACACCCTACAGGTGTTTGACGAATTTTCATTAAAGTTGGATGGGAAAATGAAAAAAAATTGTGTTACCCTAAATTTTTCATTTTCACAAGGGAAAATAGGAATAAAGCCCCCCCCAAATTTGTAACCCCATCTTTTCTGAGTAAGAACATACCCAATATGTGAATTTAAAGTGCTCTGCGGGCAAACTACAATGCTCAGAATAGAAGGACCGCCATTGGGATTTTGAAGAGAAAATTTGTCCGGAATTGAAGGCCACATGTGTTTACAAAGCCCCCATAGTGCCAGAACAATGGACCCCCGACATAGGTGACCCCATTTTGGAAACTACACCCCCCATGTAATGTAATAAGGGGTACATTGAGAATTTACGCCCCACAGGTGTCTGACAGATTTTTGGAACAGTGGTCCGTAAAAATGAAAAATAAAATTTTTTCTTTGCACAGCCCACTGTTCCAAAGATCTGTGGGGTGTAAATACTCACTGCACCCCTTATTAAATTCTGTGAGGGGTTCCAAAATGGGGTCACATGTGGGGGGGTCTACTGTTCTGGCACCACGGGGGGCTTTGTAAACGCACATGGCCCCTGACTACCATTCCAAACAAATTCTCTTTCCAAAAGCTCAATGGCGCTCCTCCTCTTCTGAGCATTGTAGTTCGCCAGAAGAGCATTTTACGTCCTAACATGGGGTATTTCCATACTCAGAAGAAATGGGGTTACAAATTTTGGGGGTCATTTTCTCCTATTACCCCTTGTAAAAATGTAAAATTTAGGGGAAAAACTGCATTTTAGTAAAAAAATTATTTTTTTCATCTACACATCCAACTTTAACGAAAAGTCGTCAAACACCTGTGGGGTGTTAAGGCTCAGCGGACCCCTTGTTACGTTCCTTGAGGGGTGTAGTTTCCAAAATAGTATGCCATGTGGGTATTTTTTGATGTTCTGGCACCACAGGGGCTTCCTAAATGCGACATGCCCCAAAAAAATATTTCAGCAAAAGTTGCTTTCAAAAAGCCAAATGTGACTCCTTCTCTTCTGAGCATTGTAGTTCGCCCGCAAAGCATTTTACGTCCTAACATGGGGTATTTCCATACTCAGAAGAGATGGGGTTACAAATTTGGAGGGGCATTTTCTCCCATTACCCTTTGTAAAAATGGTAAATTTGGGGGAAAAACTGCACTTTAGTGTGACATTTTTTTTTCCATTTACACATCCGATTTTAACGAAAAGTTGTCAAACACCTGTCGGGTGTTAAGGCTAACTGGACTCCTTGTTACGTGCCTTGAGGGGTGTAGTTTCCAAAATGGTATGCCATGTGGGGTTTTCTGCTGTTCTGGAACCATAGGGGCTTTCTTGATGTGACATGCCGCCCAAAAACCATTTCAGAAAAATTCACTCTCCAAAATCCCATTGTCGCTCCTTCCCTTCTGTGCCCTCTACTGCGCCCGCCGAACACTTGACATACACATATGAGGTATTTCCTTACTCGAGAGAAATTGGGTTACAAATTTTTGGGGCTTTTTCTCCTATTACCACTTGTAAAAATTCAAAAACTGGGTCTACAAGAACATGCGAGTGTAAAAAATGAAGATTTTGAATTTTCTCCTTCACTTTGCTGCTATTCCTGTGAAACACCGAAAGGGTTAACACACTTACTGAATGTCATTTTGAATACTTTGAGGGGTGCAGTTTTTATAATGGGGTCATTTGTGGGGTATTTCTAATATGAAGGCCCTTCAAATCCACTTCAAAACTGAACAGGTCCCTGAAAAATTCCGATTTTGAAAATTTTTTTGAAAAATTGGAAAATTGCTGCTGAACTTTGAAGCCCTCTGATGTATTCCAAAAGTAAAAACATGTAAACTTTATGATGCAAACATAAAGTAGACATATTGTGTATGTGAATCAATGTATAATTTATTTGGAAAATCCATTTCCCTTATAAGCAGAGAGCTTCAAAGTAAAAAAAAAATGCAAAATTTTCAATTTTTTCATCAAATTTTTGAATTTTTCACCAAGAAATGATGCAAGTATCGACAAAATTTTACCACTAACATAAAGTAGAATATGTCACAAAAAAACAGTCTCGGAATCAGAATGAAAGGTAAAAGCATTCCAGAGTTATTAATGCTTGAAGTGACAGTGGTCAGATGTTCAAAAAATGGCCAGGTGCTTAAGGTATATTTCCTAGGTGTCCTTTTTCCTGCACATTAATTACTCTATCAGGTATGTTGGTTAATATTAAGTCTAGTAGGGCGCCCCCTCTGGTCGGGCCCTGCATCATTTGGGACAGATAATTGTCTTTAGTTATAGTCAGAAACCTGTTTCCTTTATGAGATTCACAGGTCTCAGTCTCCCAGTTTATATCAGGATAGTTAAAGTCCCCCATTATTATCACCTCATTGTTAATTGATCTTCTGCCTCTTCCATTATGTTTGGTGGCTTATAACAAACCCCTATCAGAATTTTTTTTAATTTTTATCTCCGTATATTTCTACCCATAATGACTCCACATTATTGTTTCCCTCCCATATATCCTCCCGTAGTGCGACCTTCAGACTGGACTTTACATAAAGACAGACTCCTCCCCCTTTCCGTTTTGTCCGATCCTTCCTAAATAGACTATAACCCTGTATGTTGACCGCCCAGTCACAGGTATCATCCAGCCAAGTCTCTGTAATACCCGCTATGTCATAATCCTCCTCAGACATCAACCACTCCAGTTCGTCAGTTTTATTGGTCAGACTTCTGGCATTAGTCAACATGCAATTTTTTTTCCCAATGAAGCCTATTCCTATTAACTATTATAACCCCTCCCACCGCTCACGGGGGTGGAGTCATGATGTCACGATACTCCATCCCTGTGGTCGGCACCCGGCAGTGTGTGAGCTGGCAGCACGTCGTGCAGCTCAAAGAGCTGGGACCTTTGGATAGGGGATAAGATGTCTTAGGGCCGGAGTACCCTTTTAAGCATACAAGGTGCTCCGATATTCCTCCACAGAAGATATGGAGAAAAGAAGGATAAACATGGTGGATTTCAATACCTGATCCTTTTACAGTGGTCCCTCAACATACAATGGTAATTCGTTCCAAACGACCCATCGTTTGTCGAATCCATCATATGTTGAGGGATCCGTGCAATGTAAAGTATAGGAAGCTGTACTCACCTGTCCCCGCTGCTCCGGACCAGGTCCTCACAGCTCCCGATGCTGTCCCGCTGCTCCGGCGTCTTCTTCGCGATCCTCCGGTGTCTTGCGCATCTTCTGCAGGGTCCGGGCCTCGCTTTCTGGTGACGTTATTACGCTGCTGCACCGGCACGGCGTGCGTAGTGATGTAATAACGACGCCGGAAAGCGAGGCCCGGACCCTGGAGAAGATGCGGAAGACGCCAGAGGATCGCGAAATGGACCCGGAGCAGTGGGAATAGGTAAGCGAACCTGCCCGGGATGCTTAAACTGCTATCCGACAGCAGCTTAAGCATTTTGCGCTGTCGGATAGCAGTTAATGCGATGGCCCCGACATATAAAAGCATCGTATGTCGATTTTATCATATGTCGGGGCCATCGCATGTCGGGGGGTCACTGTATTCTGAAGGGAGATCAGATGCTGTATGAGGTCTGGCAGCAGCTTATTCTCTTCTCACTATTGAAAACACAAGCAAGCATGTCTACAGATGGGACAGGGGGGGGGGGGGATAGTGGTCAAAAGACAGAACATTTAGGTGATAGCGACCGAACGTATATGGCCACTATGTCTGATGCATGATCTCATTAGGCTGATGTAAATATCAGGTGGTCTTATGTTTCATCAGGATTTCCACATGAAAAGACAGTTTTTGCATGAAATAAAATAAATTCTCAAAGAATTGCAATTTTTACTTTAATTTTCTTAGTAATTTCTTGTGCCCAGTCGTATCGTACAGCAGTATACAGATTAACCTTTCCACAACACCCTTGACGTGACATTACAGCGATGAGGAAAGTAGGAGAATTCACGTTTTTTTTGCAGAGCAGAACTCGAACAAAAAGAAGGAAACTAGAGATGTGGTGGCGATCCGTGAGAGCAGAACTTTTGAACCCTCAGTAATAAAGCCATCTTTGTCACTGCAACAAGCAGATGGATCGCGTGGAGCATCAGATGTCCCAGACTTTTCTCTACGGAGCGCTCCCAGCAAGCTGTATGACTGTTGTGCACCATACAGCTTGCTGTAAACCATTAAAGATACAGAATACCGCACTGACGTGCGGTATTCTGTATCTTTAATGGTTTACATATATATAACATATTTGCTCAATTAAAAGACAAGGGGGAAGATTTATCAAAACCTGTACGGAGGAAAAGTTGCTGAGTTGCCCATAGCAACCAATCAGATCACTGTTTTCACTTTTGAAAAGGCCTATGAAAAATGAAAGCAGTGATCTGATTGGTTGCTATGGGCAACTCAGCAACTTTTCCTCCGGACAGGTATTGATAAATCTCCCCAAAAGGTTTTTTTCTAAGAAGAAAATTCCTGGAAAAACAACCTTGTCTTAGGCTGCATTCACACCTCGTTTTTTACATACGGGTGACGGATCCGGCTGGGGGAGGGGCAACCGGGCGCTCTCGTACCCCAGCCAGATCAGCCCGTGACTCAATTTACTTTAATGAGCCGACCGGAGTCAAACGGTGACTCCGGTCGGTTCAGTTTTGACCCGTATCCGGTTTTGGACCTAAAACCGTAGTATACTACAGTTTTAGGTCCGGTCAGGAAACCGCATACGGGTCAAAACTGAGCCGACCGGAGTCACCGTTTGACTCCGGTCGGCTCATTAAAGTAAATGGAGTCACGGGCTGATCCGGCTGGGGTACGGGAGCACCCGGTTTGCCCCTCCCCCAGCCGGATCCGTCACCCGTATGTAAAAAACGAGGTGTGAATGCAGCCTTATGAGTGAGTTCGTTTTATATTTGGGCCTTAAAGGAGATGTCCGGCGCAGACTTTTTCTAATCCGTCCTTACCTTCTTACGTTCCCCCGGAGCTCCGCAACAGATGATCGGTCGGCCGGGCTGTCTACTGCCTACTACCCTTAGCTCGGTATGTCACACGGCGCTTCAGCCTATCACCGGCCAAGGTGGGACATCGCTGCGGTGATAGGCTGAAGCACCGTGTGACGTACCCAGCTAAAGGAAGTAAGTAGCAGACAGCCCGGCCTACCGATCATCTTTTGCGGAGCTCCGGGGGAACGTAAGAAGGTAAGTGAAAGTTTGTTTTCTCTTTTTTTGCAGCCCGGGCAGGATGGAAGAGGAAAAGTCTGCACCGGACATCTCCTTTAAAGGGGTACTCCAGTAAAAAAAACTTTTTTTTTTATTCAACTGATACCAGAAAGTTAAACAGATTTGTAAATTATGTGTAATAGAAACAGTCCGGCACTGCTACAATGGAATCCGGCTGAACACGAGTGCAGGTGTGGAGTGAAGCCAAAACTATGCCAGGGGTGCTCGGTCTAATAGCAAAGACCAACAATGGAAACCAGCAAATGTAGAAAAGAAGACGGCACTCACCCAGGTATGTGATGCTGACAATTTCTTTATTTCATATCATCCACAAGTTCATGCGGGGAGGTGCAGTGTCAGGCAGGTGTAGACGGCAGGAACGCTGGAGAAGACCATGTAGACCATCTGAAGAAGTGGGGAAGCACGACACAGCTGTTGCCATCACGCTGTTAGCTCCAGCGTTCCTGCCGTCTACACCTGCCTGACACTGCACCTCCCCGCATGAACTTGTGGATGATATGAAATAAAGAAATTGTCAGCATCACGTACCTGGGTGAGTGCCGTCTTCTTTTCTACATTTGCAGATTTGTAAATTACTTCTATTAAGGGACAGGCTGTGAGCGGACTGGCTGTGAGGGGATAGGATGTGATGGGACAGGCTGTGAGGGATGGCTGTTGGGGGACATGTTGTAAAGGGGATATGCTGTAAGAGGACATACTGTGGGGGTTGATGCTGTGAGGGGACAGGCTGTAAGTTTAGATACTACACTTTTGAGTCTGGTAAATAAAACAGACCAAACATGGATACAATTAGATTCTGTTTGCCTAGAGCTACGATGTGGGTACACTGCGGAATGTGTCCTTGCTGGCATCCAAAACTTTACTGGCAGCATACTGCCCAGGCGTATGTAACCAGTCTAAAGGCTTTGTAAATTTTAGAAAAAAGTGAGCCAAACCTGCTAACTTAAGTTAAGTTAACTGTGTATAAGAGGCCTTCCGACTTTCCACTCAATCTCATGCACGCCAACCCACCATTCTGAACGTTTCGGTTCGAATGCTGGATTCGGGGCCATAGTCGTGTCACGCCACACTCCCTCTATTCATGTCCATGGGAGGGGTGTGGCGGCTGCTATGTCCCTCCAATAGACATGAATGGAGGGGGTGTGGCGTGTTGTCACAAGTGGGACTCACAACCGCGCCCCCGAACCCAGCATTCAGAACGAAAAGTTCAGAATGCTGGGGTGGCATGCAGTAGATGGTGGGGGTTTCCAGCGGCGGGGCCCCCGCAATCACACATCTTATCCCCTATCCTTTGGGTAGGGGTTAAGATGTTTAGAGGCAGAGGACCCCTTTAAAGCCTAATATGTCCATAATATGAATTTACTGTATTCACATTAAACTCTCACATGTCGTATCAGCCTGACACAGATGTCACTGAAATTAACATTGGCCAAAAATAACATCATTTAATTGGTGGGGACGATTTCCCACACTAATATGGGAACAGACATCTGAATATTTACACATGAGACACTATTTTAGTGCAATAAGAAAAGAAAAAAAATATTAGAATTTGAGCTGCGTCCAGAACCATTAAATCTAAATGAAACATAAACATAAATTTGATTTCAATCTAAAAGGTTTGTCTGGTATAGAAGAAAAATATTTTCAAATACTCTGGTAGGGAATTATGGGTTAAGAAAGGATCCACAGTTACTTGCCAGAAGGGAAAGTTGCTACAGAAATGTCTTACTCTCTGGAGGACTTACCACCTTTATGCATTCTCAGAGTGATTTAAAGAGGTATTCCAGGAAAAACCTTATATATATATATATATATATATATATATATATATATATATATAAACTGGATCTAGAAAGTTAAACAGATTTGAAAATTACTTCTATTAAAAAATCTTAATCCTTCCAATAATTATCAGCTGCTGAAGTTGAGTTGTTCTTTTCTGTCTGGCAACAGTGCTCTCTGCTGGCATCTCTGCTTGTCTCGGGAAATGCACAGTAGAAGAGGTTTGCTATGGGGATTTGCTTCTACTCTGGACAGCTCCCGAGACAGGTGTCATCAGAGAGCACTTAGACAGAAAAGAACTACTCAACTTCAGCAGCTCATAAGTACTGAAAGGATTAAGATTTTTTAATAGAAGTAATTTACAAATCTGTTTAACTTTTTGGAGCCAATTGATATATATATAAGTTTGTTCCTGGATAACCCCTTTAAATGGGAAGTGACTTAAATGGGAAGTGTGTAATACCTAATTTCACCTGTGGTCGTGCTGCAGGGAAACTGAACACTTGTTTTCAGGTTCCTACACAATTTACAGCTGAAATCCGGGGGTCCATGAAGCTTTTTCTCAAGGGACCCTTTTAACAAGGGACTATCCAGAGGAGAGAACTCACACAAGACTCACTCGTTAGTATTGTTGCCTTAAAGGGTACCTCTCATCAAAAAAACTTTTGATATATTATAGATTAATGTATGCAGAATAACTTAACAATTGCATGTTATTAAAAAATATGCTTCTTTCTATATCATTTTCCACTTTGAAGAAATGACCACTAGGGGTCTCCCTACCAGTCCTGGCAGCAAGCATTTCAGACTCATGCTGGAGTCCTAAACACTACGAGCTGCCAGTCTGCTTTGTTCAAAAAGGAGAACACTCAGAGCTGCCAGCCTGCTTTGTTCACAGCCTGTTTGGCTGTGAACAAAGCAGGCTGGCAGCTCTGAGTGTTTAGGACTCCAGCATGAGTCAGAAATGCTTGCTGACAGGACTGATCGGGAGAAATACAATAGAAAGAAGCATATTTTTCATTAACATGCTATTGGAAAGTTATTCAACATTCATTAATCTAAAATATATCAAAAGTTTATTTGATGAGAGGTACCCTTTAAAGTACTGGGGTCCTGGGTTCAAATCTGACCAATGACAACACAGATTATAGCTGATATTTAGGGACTGAAGCAGTTTATCCTCAGAGGACCCATCTAAAAAGGGATTAACCATCAGATAATTTACACAAGGCTCAATGGTTCACTCTGTGGCTTTGAAGTGCTGGGGACCAGGGTTCAAATCCAACCAAGGATCAGTTTTAGCGTTTTTGCTGTGTTCACATGGGTTTTATTCAGCTACTCCTCTTTCCTTCCACATTAAAGTGTGTGATCCAATGGGATAGGGACCAATCAGAGTCATCAAAAAATATGTGCAGAACTAAATATATTCTAGACAATCTATATTCCTTATCTGAAAAAGGGGTGTGTCTTAGTTCACCATGGGGGGGGGGGGAGGGAGGAAATCTCTAAAGCATTGCATGTCAGTTTATTGGCAGAAAAACTTCGCCAGAAAACTGACATGCAAGCCTTGGTAGATTTTCCCCCATCCCATTAAGTTGCATCACAAGTCCCACCCCTTTGTGCTAAGCCACACCCCTTTGCCAGATAAGGCATAAATAACGTCAAGTCTAATGTTGCTCAAAAATGTGGAACTTTTTTGTGTTTTGAGACATGCCATCTCCACTCCGCTCAATAGGTGGTGTACAAGCCACACATCATAAGAGTGTGGCAAAATTTTGTGGGAGTGTTTCTCAACGCCTAGGACACAGGACTGGTCAGGGTTGAGAGAATGGAGTTGAATAGAGCAAAGTACAGGGACATTTATAATGAAACCCTGATCCAGAGTATTCTTGACCTCAAACTGGGCTGAAGGTTCATCTCCCAACAAGACAATAACCGTATACAGACAAGACAACCAGGAGCACTTAAAGGAGTACTCCCGTGGAAAACTCCCAGCGTCAGGTCCCCCGCAATCAGACATCTCATCCCCTATACTTTGAATAGGGGATGTCTAGGGGCGGAGTACCCATTTAAAGCTCATTCAACTCCAATCTTAGACGCAGCGTGGCAATGTTTTAGAAGACAAAGCAGACCCCCATTTTCTAATCCTAGAAAAACCCTTAAACTTTACAAGGATCACGTCTAGGCCATCCCAATACGTGCTCTACCGAGCCTCAAACCTGACATGGATGGAAAGTGAGAACGCTGTAACGTTGCCGACACAGAACATTCTTTCTACCGATCCCACTTCAAGCTGAATAAATATTTTCTAACTTAATTACACCTCAATTACAGCCCGGGCCGGAGGACGTGAGGTGATCCAGGAATGCTACAAATTGGGTGCAGAACCGTGATAAATGAGCATGGGCATTAATATTAATTTGGGAAGGCGTCTCGGAGACCTCACCTTGGCCGGATCTGGGGAAGTGGTGTTATTTCTCTGGCATCGCTAGTGTTTTATGCGCCTCGTTTCAAGGTCTGAGCTTTGAAAGGTTGTTTTACCGATTACACGAACTAATAAGCATTGCTGAAATAGTTCAACAACTCCCTCATATAAAGCAACACTTCAGGAGATGGAATTCAGGGACTGCGCTATGTGATACGTAACACTAAACAGCAGGTATTAATCTCACTTTCCTGTGAAAGTTTGAGGGTTCAACGTTCCTTAACACTTCTCAAGATTATTCCCCTTGTAAACTCCCAACCAGGCCCGGAGTCTATTCTAAGGACTGGATCAGTACAGGATAAGTAATGTAATGTATGTACACAGTGACCTCACCAGCAGAATAGTGAGTACAGCTCTGGAGTATAAAACAGGATATAACTCAGGATCAGTAATGTAATGTATGTACACAGTGACCCCACCAGCAGAATAGTGAGTACAGCTTTGGAGTATAATGCAGGATATAACTCATGATCAGTACAGGATAAGTAATGTAATGTATGTACACAATGATCTCACCAGCAGAATAGTGAGTACAGCTCTGGAGTATAATACAGGATATAACTCATGATCAGTACAGGATAAGTAATGTAATGTATGTACACAGTGACCTCACCAGCAGAATAGTGAGTACAGCTCTGGTGTATAATACAGGATATAACTCAGGATCAGTACAGGATAAGTAATGTAATGTATGTACACAGTGACCTCACCAGCAAAATAGTGAGTACAGCTCAAGTCTAATACAGGATATAACTCAGGATCAGTACAGGATAAGTAATGTAATGTATGTACACCGTGACCTCACCAGCCGAATAGTGAGTACAGCTCTGGAGAATAATACAGGATATAACTCAGGATCAGTACAGGATAAGTAATGTAATGTATGTACACAGTGACCTCACCAGCAGAATAGTGAGTACAGCTCTGGAGTATAATACAGGATATAATACAGGATCAGTACAGGATAAGTAATGTAATGTATGTACACAGTGACCTCACCAGCAGAATAGTGAGTGCAGCTCTGGAGTATAATACAGGATATAACTCAGGATCAGTACAGGATAAGTAGTGTAATGTATGTAAACACACAGTGACCTCACCAGCAGAATAGTGAGTACAGCTCTGGAGTATAATACAGGATATAACTCAGGATCAGCACAGGATAAGTAGTGTAATGTATGTACACAGTGACCTCACCGGCAGAATAGTGAGTACAGCTCTGGAGTATAATACAGGATAAGTAATGTAATGTATGTACACAGTAACCTCACCAGCAGAATAGTGAGTACAGCTCTGGAGTATAATACAGGATATAACTCAGGTTCAGTACAGGATAAGTAATGTAATGTATGTATACAGTGACCTCACCAGCAGAATAGTGAGTACAGCTCTGGTGTATAATACAGGATATAACTCAGGATCAATACAGGATAAGTAATGTAATGTATGTACACATTGACTCCACCAGCAGAATAGTGAGTACAGCTCTGGGGTATAATACAGGATATAACTCAGGATCAGTACAGGATAAGTAATGTAATGTATGTACACAGTGACCTCACCAGCAGAATAGTGAGTGCAGCTCTGGGGTATAATATAGGATATAACTCAGGATCAGTACAGGATAAGTAATGTAATGTACACAGTGACCTCACCAGCAGAATAGTGAGTACAGCTCTGGGGTATAATATAGGATATAACTCAGGATCAGTACAGGATAAGTGATGTAATGTATGTACACAGTGACCCCACCAGCAGAATAGTGAGTACAGCTCCGGAGTATAATACAGGATAAGTAATGTAATGTATGTACACAGTACACCTGATAGGTGTGACCAAGCGGTGTGTTTGACCACGAAACGGGGCTGTCGCCGCTCCTCTCGCAGCTCCCGGAGCTGTGTTTCCTCCGTTTCTCCGTGTGATGTTACTGAACTGTGATTTTCCAATAAAGTCCCTCCATGTTTGCTGAATCCAGGGTGAGTGCGTCTCTATTCATTTCTCTGCACACTGTATTTGGATCTTGTTTTCTGAAGACTGCACCCCCTGTATCAGCTTTGCACGGACATCCGTATACTCATCATTCCTAGTTAGCCCATATACATATAATCTGGTGCCGAGAGTATCTTCCTCCTTGCCTCTTAACAATAATAATATGACCTCACGGGCTGCAGTATCCTAGCAGCCGAGGCAAATACAGCAGATCCACTATTCAGTATATGGAACCTGAGGACATTTCTCTCCTGACTTCCCATCCATTTCTCTATATGGGGTCAGAGAATAAAAAAAAATAAAAAACATCCTGATCATGTACAACTCCATCACACAACAAGAACCAACCTCTGGATGTAGACAAGAGTGAGTAACAATATATTCATATACATACAGGGCAATCCAGCAAACTAGACTGCAAAAGGGATGGGTTTACACAATCCACACCAAAAATGGGCAGTTTTTAGGGGGCTTTTTATGCATTAGCAAGAGTAGGGCTTATATGTCCTAATGTCCAAATAACCCCACCTCTTTGCCAAGTCTTGAACAACTTTTAATACCATTACAGCCATTCCATACAACCCTCTTGTTAATGTTTTTGATTTAAACTGCTTTCTGCAAGTGGCCTTTCTCCGGAGGTCATGGACCCTTTTCATTCTCATTCCAGCTCTTGGTCACCTTTTTGTTAGTGTTGTATCTCTTTGGACCCGTTTAACCCCTTAAGGACTCAGCCCATTTTGGCCTTAAGGACTCAGACAATTAAATTTTTACGTTTTCATTTTTTCCTCCTCGCCTTCTAAAAATCATAACTCTTTTATATTTTCATCCACAGACTAGTATGAGGGCTTATTTTTTGCGTGACCAGTTGTCCTTTGTAATGACATCACTCATTATATCATAAAATGTATGGCGCAACCAAAAAACACTATTTTTGTGGGGAAATTAAAACGAAAAACGCAATTTTGCTAATTTTGGAAGGTTTTGTTTTCACGCCGTACAATTTATGGTAAAAATGACGTGTGTTCTTTATTCTGAGGGTCAATACGATTAAAATGATACCCATTATTATATACTTTTATATTATTGTTGCGCTTAAAAAAAATCACAAACTTTTTAACCAAATTAGTACGTTTATAATCCCTTTATTTTGATGACCTCTAACTTTTTTATTTTTCCGTAAGTGGCGGTATGGGGGCTCATTTTTTGCGCCATGATCTGTAATTTTTTTTGATACCACATTTGCATATAAAAAACTTTTAATACACTTTTTATAATTTTTTTTTTAATAAAATGTATTAAAAAAGTAGGAATTTTGGACTTTTTTTTATTTTTTTTCGTTCACGCCGTTCACCGTACGGGATCATTAACATTTTATTTTAATAGTTCGGACATTTACGCACGCGGCGATACCAAATTTGTTTATAAAAAATGTTTTTTTACGCTTTTTGGGGGTAAAATAGGAAAAAACGGACGTTTTACTTTTTTATTGGGGGAGGGGATTTTTCACTTTTTTTTAACTTTTACTTTTACATTTTTTTACATTTTTTTTTACACTTGAACAGTCCCCATAGGGGACTATTCATAGCAATTCCATGATTGCTAATACTGATCTGTTCTATGTATAGGACATAGAACAGATCAGTATTATCGGTCATCTCCTGCTCTGGTCTGCTCGATCACAGACCAGAGCAGGAGACGCCGGGAGACGCACGGAGGAAGGAGAGGGGACCTCCGTGCGGCGTTATGAATGATCGGATCCCCGCAGCAGCGCTGCGGGCGATCCGATCGTTCATTTAAATCACGAACTCCCGTAGATGCCGGGATCTGTATTGATCCCGGCACATGAGGGGTTAATGGCGGACGCCCGCGAGATCGCGGGCGTCGGCCATTGCCGGCGGGTCCCTGGCTGCGATCAGCAGCCGGGATCAGCCGCGCATGACACGGGCATCGCTCCGATGCCCGCGGTTATGCTTAGGACGTAAATGTACGTCCTGGTGCGTTAAGTACCACCTCACCAGGACGTACATTTACGTCCTGCGTCATTAAGGGATTAAAGTGTAACTCTCATTAAAACTAATTTTTGCTATTGCACTCCTTATGGTAAATAAAAACTATTTCTAATATACTTTGTTTAAAAAAAAATGAAGTTTTCTATGTTTTATTTGTGTGACCGAAAAAAACTTTCCTCAAGGGCTCAAAATTAGAAATATTGTATAGATAAGGTAGGGGATTTATTATTCACTGAAAAGAACAACTAAAACAACAACCTACAGGTGTGGAAGACCACACAATAAATAGTGAATATACCTCAGTTAGAAGTAACTTATGACAAGTATAATCATGTATAAAAGTAATTTTATTGAAATATATAGTTTAAAAAATACATATATGTATATCTGAAATCACAGAATCAATTCATAAACGGTAGTAAAAAAATATAGAATATATAAAAATATAAATATAAAAGTATAAGGTGGATGCTGGGGTGAGAAAGCCTGTATGCCAATAAAATAAATAAGGAGATAAAATAGTTCTTTGAGAAGTCACAGTGCTAGTAGTGAGCTGCAATTAATGGTTTATAAATCATAAATAAACTATAAATTAATATCTGCAGGGGTTGCATGCACAAGGTGAGGGGAAGGAGGGGGGAAGGGGGTCGTGCAAATGTGCAAAAAAGATGTGCAATACTTGTGGAATTAAATTACCACGCAATGGCCGGTGAAGGCAACCAATTATATGTGATAAAATTATTGATTAATAACCAAAACAAAAAGCAAATGAATAAAATATAACACTCAAGTGAGTTGCAACAAGTGCAAAGAATTAAAAATTAAAAAATTAATTAACCGTGCAAATGAAGTGGACAAGGACTTGAACATGCAGCCTAAAGAAGGGAAAATAATAACACCTGGGTCACACGGTATAGTGCTAATAATAAGCAATAACAACCAACAGGCAATGGGCAGCAATAGTGCAGATAGCAGCAGATAGATAGCAGCAAGTTTAGGTGGTGACTAGCAACAAAGAATAATATGCAGGAAAAAAACGGTTTAGTATAAAGCTGGCACAGGACTCACCCCAATCCACCTCCACAACTCCGACGCGTTTCGCCGGAAGCGGCTTTGTCAAGGAGTGAGGTGGACTGGGATAGTCTCGCTATAAGTAGTATATGTATGCCAATGAGGAGTGAGGAACGCACCTGTTACGGGACACTGGGTGATGTAAACCGGAAATGGCGTCAGGTCACATGAGCGGATCGGCTCATGTGAATGAGACCGGGATCTCGCGAGAGGAGGGCCGTGTAAGCCGTCCACGCCTGGGGTACACTACTGCGCATGTATGCTGGCTCAACTCCCATATAGGGAGCCAGAGACGCGCAAGGATGGAACTAATGGCGCAGGCCACACAAACATGGCCGTGTGCTATGATGTTGCGCATGTGCGCCGGGCCCGGTCCCTAGAGGCAGAAGATGCCTGTGGCCTCACTAAAATGGCTGACTGCCGATAATAAATTTAAGGGAATGAGGAGATGTATAAAGGGTAATAGTTAATGGGGGGAAACAATAGGATCTAAATTAAATCAACCATGTAAGATATATGTGATGCAGAAAATGTGTAAGGATCTGTGTGTGCACGTGAAATAAACAACATTTGAGCAAAAATAGTGAAAGGGAAAAAAAATTAATAAAGGGGAAGAAGAAAGGGGGGGGGGGGGGAGTGAAGAAGGGTGTGAATGGGGATAATGTAATGAGATAGACCTGAGTGTGCAAATATGCCATGGGATTTGATGCTGGAAAGGTGAATGAGTGGAAGTGATGAAATAAATAAATAATTGTGACAAGTATGGAAAATAATAAAAAATAATAAATACATTAATGTTGCCAAGTGATAGGATATGGGGACAAATAGAGGAGGGCATGATAAATGAAATGTATGTAATAGATGAATTATACATCAATAAAAGAGGATGGTAATATAATAGCCAAATAATGATAACTATAAATAACACATGAATAAACATACATGATAAGGTGGGGGGCCCCCAATATAGCTTTAAACATTCCCCATCCTTATGTACTATTCGATATATCTTTAATGTATTTATTATTGTTGCTATTATCAGTAGTGTTGTCCAATTAACTATCTGTGGATGGTTCATGTATGTATATTCATACAATATTGATTTGTTTTTCTTAATTATGTTTAAAGCTATATGGGGGGCCCCCCACCTTATCATGTATGTTTATTCATGTGTTATTTATAGTTATCATTATTTGGCTATTATATTACCATCCTCTTTTATTGATGTATAATTCATCTATTACATACATTTCATTTATCATGCCCTCCTCTATTTGTCCCCATATCCTATCACTTGGCAACATTAATGTATTTATTATTTTTTATTATTTTCCATACTTGTCACAATTATTTATTTATTTCATCACTTCCACTCATTCACCTTTCCAGCATCAAATCCCATGGCATATTTGCACACTCAGGTCTATCTCATTACATTATCCCCATTCACACCCTTCTTCACTCCCCCCCCCCCCCCCCCTTTCTTCTTCCCCTTTATTAATTTTTTTTCCCTTTCACTATTTTTGCTCAAATGTTGTTTATTTCACGTGCACACACAGATCCTTACACATTTTCTGCATCACATATATCTTACATGGTTGATTTAATTTAGATCCTATTGTTTCCCCCCATTAACTATTACCCTTTATACATCTCCTCATTCCCTTAAATTTATTATCGGCAGTCAGCCATTTTAGTGAGGCCACAGGCATCTTCTGCCTCTAGGGACCGGGCCCGGCGCACATGCGCAATATCATAGCACACGGCCATGTTTGTGTGGCCTGCGCCATTAGTTCCATCCTTGCGCGTCTCTGGCTCCCTATATGGGAGTTGAGCCAGCATACATGCGCAGTAGTGTACCCCAGGCGTGGACGGCTTACACGGCCCTCCTCTCGCGAGATCCCGGTCTCATTCACATGAGCCGATCCGCTCATGTGACCTGACGCCATTTCCGGTTTACATCACCCAGTGTCCCGTAACAGGTGCGTTCCTCACTCCTCATTGGCATACATATACTACTTATAGCGAGACTATCCCAGTCCACCTCACTCCTTGACAAAGCCGCTTCCGGCGAAACGCGTCGGAGTTGTGGAGGTGGATTGGGGTGAGTCCTGTGCCAGCTTTATACTAAACCGTTTCTTTCCTGCATATTATTCTTTGTTGCTAGTCACCACCTAAACTTGCTGCTATCTATCTGCTGCTATCTGCACTATTGCTGCCCATTGCCTGTTGGTTGTTATTGCTTATTATCAGCACTATACCGTGTGACCCAGGTGTTATTATTTTCCCTTCTTTAGGCTGCATGTTCAAGTCCTTGTCCACTTCATTTGCACGGTTAATTAATTTTTTAATTTTTAATTCTTTGCACTTGTTGCAACTCACTTGAGTGTTATATTTTATTCATTTGCTTTTTGTTTTGGTTATTAATCAATAATTTTATCACATATAATTGGTTGCCTTCACCGGCCATTGCGTGGTAATTTAATTCCACAAGTATTGCACATCTTTTTTGCACATTTGCACGACCCCCTTCCCCCCTCCTTCCCCTCACCTTGTGCATGCAACCCCTGCAGATATTAATTTATAGTTTATTTATGATTTATAAACCATTAATTGCAGCTCACTACTAGCACTGTGACTTCTCAAAGAACTATTTTATCTCCTTATTTATTTTATTGGCATACAGGCTTTCTCACCCCAGCATCCACCTTATACTTTTATATTTATATTTTTATATTTTTATATATTCTATATTTTTTTACTACCGTTTATGAATTGATTCTGTGATTTCAGATATACATATATGTATTTTTTAAACTATATATTTCAATAAAATTACTTTTATATATGATTATACTTGTCATAAATTATTTTTAACTGGGGTATATTCACTATTTATTGTGTGGTCTTCCACACCTGTAGGTTGTTATGTTTTATTTGTGCTTAAAAAAGCTCAAGAGCACATTTTCCCCCATCTTATACACAGGCTTAGGACCGAAGCCCAAACACAGGAAGTGCAGCCTGGAGTGCTGAGGGGGGGGTGTGTCCAACCTCAGCCAATCATAGCTCCTCTCACACTTAACTGCCATATGCTGTTGGTTGGACACCCCCCCCTCAGCACCCCAGGCTGCACTTCCTGTGTTTGGACTTCGGTCCTAAGTCTGTGTATGAGATGGGGGAAAATGTGCTCTTGAGCTTTTTTAAGCACAAATAAAACATAGAAAACTTCATTTTTTTAATCAAAGTATATTAGAAATATTTTTTATTTACCCTAAGGAGTGCAATAGCAAACATTAGTTTCAATGAGAGTGCCCATTTAAGTCTCTGACTTCTTTAATTTAAAAAAGCACTATGGTATTTTTTTTATTTTATTTTTTTGCTTATATAGTGCAGCACAGGCTATTATTAGAGAATGATGTAGAAGTTCTTGTGCTTTCCTTGTGCTTACCTGTTTTAGCTGATGTGGCAGGCATGGAATTTTCAGGCATATTGCTTTCTATTTCCACACTGTAATGATTGCCTAATGCTGCCTACATTTCCCATGAATCCTCTGGCTTTGCAGGAAGAGGGAGTCAATTATGATCACTGCACCTGGTCATCTCATTAGGCTGCTGGTGCTAGAGGTCATCCAGGTGAACTGATTAGACTTTTTAGTGGGTTGGGGTCAGTTCAAACTACATACAGTTTGTATGCATTTTCTTATTCCAAGTGCTTTTTTTGTTTAGAAAAATGTTGCCACGAGGTTAAAGTGATTTGACCAATAATAAATACAGTTCCAAATCCCCGTGACAAACCTCTCCTGCTCAGGACAGAGATGTCAGCAGAGAGCACTGTGGTCAGACTGAAAAGAACTTCAGAAAGAAATACAACTTCCTGTGGAACATACAGCGGCTGATAAGTACTGGAAGGATTAAGATTTTTAAATAGAAGTCATTTATAATTCTGTTTATCTTTCTGGTACCAGTTGATTTAAAAAAAAAAAAAAAAAAAAAAAAAGTTTTCCACCAGAGTACCCTTTTAAGACCACCCACTGGACTCCAATAAGCAGAAATGTAAATGAATAAAATAAGTGCAGGGAACTGCACGAAACAGTCATCTTGTGCGCTGTATCTGGCCATGGGAATTACAATAACCGCCAAGATGTTATCTACCTGATGGTGAGTGCCGGTATGTTTTTCTCTATTATGGTTATTTTATATTAGCTCACCCCTTTTCACTTTTCGAGTGCCATGTATTTCCCGAAGAGGTTGTGACACTACAACCCCCAGCATGCCTATGTAGTGTTGCAACCAGAGTTACAGGTGGGAACAAAACGACAATGTACAGATATACATATCACAAGGTGTCAATGTTACCCAGCCAGGGAGCCTCCAGCTGTTGCAAAACTCTAACTCCCAGCATGCGCGGACATGTACAGATATACATATCACAAGGTGTCAATTTTTCCCAACCTGGGTGCCTCCAGCTGTTCCAAAACTCTGTGGTGTCCCGGTACCGCATCCTATCCGGTACCTGTGTGTATAGGTCCCCATAGCCAGAGTCCCTAGGACCTTATTGTCTAGTCCACCCCTAGTCACCTCTCATCTAGGTATTAGTTATCTAGTAATTATTTAGGATTTATATATATAGGATTGTACAAATGTATATAAATAGTTAATTACCTGTACGGAGTGTAGCAGGACCTGGGGGTCACGTGGTCAAGTAAACTCTATGGTTTTTATGCTTAAGGCCCTTTGGAGGTCCCTGTGACGTATTGCACCCATCACTCCCTGTGACGGTGAGTGACAGTTGCTTGGACCAGTAAAAGCGGCCCTGCCCATATAAGGGAGCGGCGGCCATTTCTCTCTCTCTTGTTCCTGTGCAGCCAAGCAAGCAACATCTCTCTTCTTCCCGGACTGTCAAACGAGCAGGATCTGTGCAGCTGTCTTCCACAGTAAGTTAGGCCCGAGCCTCGTCAGTGCATCAATCCCTAAGCACTCTGCAAGATCACCGGACCTTATCTATCCCCTAAATCCGGACGAATCTTTGCAAATTACCCTAAATTCTCAGACTATATCAGAAGTCAAGGTCCGCAACAACTGTCAGTCATTGAACTATATAGAGACTGTATTCCTGAGACTGTTACTGTTTATTGGATGTACCGCAAGCATTTAAGTAAAGTTATCCAAGTTCAAGTTCAACTACTTTGTGGACCTTCAGTCATTTTATGCATGCACCTATCGTTACTGGGAAGGGCGGCGATAGGCCGGAGAATTACCTCAGCATATTAGCCCTCAGCCTGGCGTCATGAACTATAGGGTTAACCTTAACCCCTCATCTACCGAAACAACACCCCAACCATACACCCCCCAAGGGCTACCACAACTCTAACTTCCAGCATGCCCGGACAGCCTTCGGATATGTACAGATATACATATCACAAGGTATCAATGTTACCCAGCCAGGGTGCCTCCAGCTGTTGCAAAACTCAAACTCCCAGCATGTGCGGACAGCCTTCGGATATGTACAGATAAACATATCACAATGTGTCAATTTTTCCCAACCAGGGTGCCTCCAGCTGTTGCAAAACTCTAACTCCCAGCGTGCCCGGACAGCCTTCGAATATGTACAGATATACATATTACAAGGTGTCAATGTTACCCAACCAGTGTGCCTCCAGCTGTTGCAAAACTCTAACTCCCAGCGTGCCCGGACAGCCTTCGAATATGTACAGATATACATATTACAAGGTGTCAATGTTACCCAACCAGTGTGCCTCCAGCTGTTGCAAAACTCTAACTCCCAGCATGCCCGGACAGCCTTCGGCTGTCCGGGCATGCTGTGAGTTAGAGTTTTGCAACAGCTGGAGGCACCCTGGTTGGGAAACATTGCTTTACATTCTTGGGAATAGAACAACCAAATATAATGGCACAGGCTGGAGAATATATTACATAAACTCAGACGAAGGGAAAACATACATCTGCACGCAAGTACCTGTGACCTGTAAACCCGCGCCGATTATTAATAATAAAAGGCTATCCTGAAGGGATTACGTCTCTGCTTTCCTACAGCTCAGTAACCTTTCACTAGAGAACTTTCCGCCTCCAAAAATAACATTGCGGTCTCAGGCCTCCGAGCCTCCTGGCCCTTCTGGTTATTCTCACAGAAAATCCATCTACGTTCCGTGTCCTGGGGCTGAATCTAACACGGAGAAGACTGGGTAAAAAATAATACAGAAGGAGACGTGACCCGTAAACAGTCACCGCTGTGGATAGGTCTGGGGTCGGCTCTAATAGTATTCGACCCCCTTACCTTGTTGTTCTAGTAGGGATTATCGGCCTATTATAGTTATATAATGCACCTCAATGGACTTTTTCCATGGTCAGTGACTGTTCATTCTAATTATTATCATCTTCTTTCCTGGTTCCAGGATCTGTAGAAGCCAAAGGTAAATTTTTTGGTCCTGTCTGATAATAAAAAAAAAAAAAAAAAGAGGTGCTGCACCTGCCATGGTGAAGAGGTTCTGCAGCAGTTGGGGGGGGGGGGGGGTGGGGTGGTTATAATGTTATAATATTCTGATCCTATAGAGATAACAGCAGTATACAGATAAAGCTGTGGAGAGGAGTATGACTATCCTGATCCTATAGAGATAACAGCAGCAGTATACAGATAGAGCTAGATGGGAGGGGTATATATACTATATATCCTTATGCTATAGAGATAGCAGCAGCAGTATATAGATAGAGCTGGATGGGAGGGGTATATCTACTATATATCCTGATCCTATAGAGATAGCAGCAGCAGTATACGGATAGAGCTGGATGGGAGGGGTATAAGTACTATATATCCTAATCCTATAGAGATAGCAGCAGCAGTATACAGATAGAGCTGGATGGGAGGGGCATATCTACTATATATCCTGATCCTATAGAGATAGCAGCAGCAGTATACAGATAGAGCTGGATGGGGGGGCATATCTACTATATATCCTGATCTTATAGAGATAGCAGCAGCAGTATACGGATAGAGCTGGAGGGGAGGTGTATAACTACTATATATCCTGATCCCATAGGGATAGCAGCAGTATACGGATAGAGCTGGATGGGAGGTGTATAACTACAATATTTCTGGTCCAGGATTTGCAGAAGCCGAGGTAAATTTTTTAGCCCTGTTTGTTTAAAGGGGTATTCCAGTAAAAAAACTTTTTTTTTCATATCAATTGGCTCCAGAAAGTTAAACAGATTTGTAAATTACTTCCATTTAAAAAGCCTAATCCTTCCAGAACTTATCAGCTGCTAAAGTTGAGTTGTTCTTTTCTGTCTGACCACAGTGCTCTCTGCTGACACCTCTGTCTGTCTCAGGAACTGTCCAGAGCAGGAGAGGTTTGCTATGGGGATTTGCTCCTACTCTGGACAGTTCCCTAAGACAGACAGAGGTGTCAGCAGAGAGCACTGTGGTCAGCCAGAAAAGAATAACTCAGCTTCAGCAGCTGATAATTACTGGAAGTATTAAGATTTTTAACAGAAGTAATTTACAAATCTATTTAACTTTCTAAAGCCAGTTCAATGGAATATCCCTTAACTTTTTGCCCCTGTTTGTTTAAAAAAAAAAAAAAAAGAAGAAGTTTTGCGGCTGCCCTGTTGAAGAGGTTCTGCAGCAGTTAAGGGGGTTATAATGGACCTGTATAGTTAAAAAAGGGGTTCTGCAACAACTAGCATGTGCATTGTGTCCCGACTCTTTGTGAAGAAGTTCTACAGCAGAAGGGAGTGTAGGCTAGTTTTGGAACTTCAAGTTGGGGTTTAGTTAGGGGTTTATACTAGCACGGGATGATTGAAAAAAAGAAGTTCTGCAGCTTCTGGCATATGTACACTGCCTTTGACTCTTTGTGTAGATGTTCTACAGCAGCAGAGGTGTACATTCTAACTGTGGCCCTTTACAATTGTGGTGGTGTATATGGTAACCAGGCTCATAAAGAAGAGATTCTGTAGCAGCTGGTCCTGAAATTTCAAAAAGAGGTCCTGCAGCAGCTGACATGTATTTACTGGTACTGTCCATGTAATGAGAAGTACTGTGGAAGCGGGTGGTATAGGCTGGACCTGGATCTTTATCAAGAGGTTCTGCAGAAGCTGGTGATATAGGCTAACTCTCGATCTTTAAAAAAGAAGTTCTGCAGCAGTAAAGGTATAGATGGTAGCCTGATAAGGTCCTGACAATTCCAAAAGAGGTCCTGCAGAAACTGACCTGTATACACAGGACCTGTCACTATAATAGGAGGTTCTGCAGCAGCTGGTGGTTAAGCTTGACCCTGGACCTTAAAAAAGGAGGCTCTGCTAATGATGACATGTATGCCCTGGGCTCTGCAGAAGATGCAGATGATATTCTGTTCCTGATTTTTTTTAAAGTGGTTCCTCAGCAGCTGTCAATGTCTGACCCCTCAGGAGAACATGCCCATCAGCTGGAGATTATTTGGTGTCCCTGGTTTATCGTGGAAGAGGTTCTACAGCAGCTTGCGTGTATTTTTACATTTTGTTTTATTGTTTCCTCATAGATTGTAAGCTCTTGTGAGCAGGGTCCTCACTCCTCTTGTGTCGTCCTATACAGGGCTGGCGCTACCATATGGCAGCTTAGGCAGCTGCCCTAGGGGTATTGGCGGTGGAGGGGCAGAAAAATCTGAATCCCAGGCTGCTGGCAGGGGAAACGGATCAGTGAGTTACTTTGCATTATAATTTTTTTTTTGGGAGATGATCTAATTACTGGGGGCTTCCCTACCTAACTATTGGGGACTTTATCTATCTAACTACTGGGGCTTCCCTACATATATAACTACTGGGGGCTTCTGTACCTAACTACTGGGGGCTTCCCTACATATATAACTACTGCGGGCTTCTGTACCTAACTACTGGGGGCTTCCCTACTTCTCTAACTAATAGGGTCTTCCCTACCTATCTACCACTGGGGCTTCCCTATCTAACTACTGGGAACATCTCTACCTATCTTACTACTGGGGACTTTACACCCTATCTAACTACTGGGGCTTCCCTACCTAACTATTGGGGGCTTCTCTATCTATCTAACTACTGGCTATCTAACTACTGGGGGCTTCTCTACATATATAACTACTGGGGGCTTCTCTACATATATAACTACTGGGGGCTTCTCTAGCTAACTACTGGTGGCTTCCCTACTTCTCTAACTAAAAGGAGCTTCCCTATCTATCTAACTACTGGGAACTTCTTTACCTATATTACTACTGGGAACCTCCCTACCTAACTACTCGGTGCTTCCTACTCGGTTCATGTACTGAGTATACTGTGGATCATTGTTTTCCAAACAGGGTGTCTCCAGCGGTTGCATAGCCCTTGCATTTTTTTATTTTTTTTTATTTTTCCCTCCTGTCTGTAGCACACCTGGGGGAGGGGTTAATTGATTAACTGCTCTCAGGTGTATAAAACTAACTGGGAAACTCTGTGAGCCCTGCTCTGACTGAGTCTCACTGAAGCTGGGTCTGTATTCTAAATGTTGTATTATTAAGTGTTACATCTGAGAAGTTTTATACACAGAAGTTTAAAAAGCAGGAGTTGTAAGCAGGACCCACTGTAACTGTAAGTATTACACTCCCTTGATAAAAGTAGTTTTTCTTAATAGTTAATAACAGCTGTTTGTCACCAAGGATATGGACAGCAGGATTGGAGGTTTTCTTCAGTGCACATTGTGCCACATGTATACATCTCTGCAGCTTCAGGGTGAATACCGCTGTGACAAATGTGAGCATGTTGCCCACCTGGAAGCTCGTATTAGAGATCTAGAGGAGCAAAATGCAACATTGAGGGCGATTGACAATCTTACAGAGCAAGCAGTAAGTGGGGTAGAAATGGAGGTTGGAGAAACTAGCCAGGAGGCCCAAGTAGGGAGCGGGGTAATGTAGTTAGAGGGACTGGAAAGGGGGCAAGGAAAAGGAAGGTCACTTCTGCTTCTGATCTCCCAAGTAAAATTGCCAAGTTGGGCGATGATGCGAGGGCCTCAGTATCAGAGATGGCAACCCTAGTGGATACTGGTCTCCCTAACAGCCGGGGGAACAGCTCAACTAGTAGTGTGGGGGATGATAATGCAGGTAGGCCAAGACAGTTAGTTGTGGTAGGGGATTCTATAATCAGGAAGACGGATAGAATAATTTGTCGCCAAGACCACCTCAACCGAATGGTTTGCTGTCTCCCTGGTGCCAGGGTTCGGCATGTGGTGGAAAGGGTGGACAAATTACTAGGGTAGGCTGGGGATGACCCAGCTGTCGTGGTCCATGTGGGAACCAACGACAGAATACATGGTAGGTGGAGGTCCTTGAAGAATAATTACAAGGAACTAGGTGCCAAGCTGAAGGGAAGGACCTCTAAGGTTGTGTTCTCTGGAATACTTCCTGTGCCATGCGCATTGCAGGAAAGACAGCGGGAGCTTAGGGAGTTAAATGCATGGCTTAAGTCGTGATGTGAGGGGGAAGGGTTTGGGTTTTTAGAGCACTGGGCTGACTTTTCATTGGGGTACAAACTCTATTCTACGGATAATTTGCACCTGAATGGAAGGGGGTCTGCTGTGCTGGGGGAGAGAATCCTGGAAGGGGTGGCTGAGTATTTAAACTAGGTGAGTGGGGGTAGGATAATAAAGCAAAGAAAGCAGACAGTGGGATGGATAGGTTAGAGAGGGGTCAGGACATAATGGCGGGTGGAGAGGAGTCCTGTGGGGGGAGGTTAAGAGCAGTGGATAAGGAGATTCATGCGTTACAAACCAGCTGTAAAAATAAATGTAGCCCGAAAAATTGTAATCCCAATAATTCAAAAAAATTCCATTAGCCCCAATAACTCAATAACTACAATAAGCCCCATTAACTCAAAAAATCCCATTAGCCCCAATAACTTAAATAACGTTAGACGCAATAACGCAAAAAATCCCATTCGCCCCAATAACTTAAATAATAATGTTAGACCCAATAACTCAAAAAATTCCATTAGCCCCAATAACTTAAATAGTACAATTAGCCATTATAACTCAAATAATAACATTAACCCCAATAACTCTGAAAATCCCATTAGTGAGACTATATGTGTAAAATTTAATGGAAATGTAAAGTGAATGTTCACAAATGCCAGAAGCCTAGCAAATAAAATGGGGGAGCTGGATGCCTTGATACTGGAGGAACATATTGATATAGTTGGGGTCACTGAGACATGGCTGGACTCCTCGCATGACTGGGCTGTTAATCTGCAGGGGTTTACATTGTTTCGCAAAGATAGAATGAACAGAAAAGGTGGTGGAGTCTGTCTGTATGTAAGAAGTGGTATGAAAGTCAGTGTGAACGATGCCATAGTATGTGATGATTCTGAGGATGTGGAATCACTGTGGGTAGAATTACAAAAGGAGGGAAATACTGAAAAAATAGTATTTGGTGTAATCTACAGACCCCCTAATATCACTGAAGAGATAGAAGTTCGGCTTTATAAACAAATAGAGAGGGCCGCCCGGGCAGGTACAGTGGTAATAATGGGAGATTTTAACTATCCAGATATAGATTGGGGCCGGGGGTTGGCTAAAACTACAAAGGGGCGACAATTCCTAAATTTATTGCAGGATAATTTTATGGGCCAGTTTGTGGAGGACCCAACAAGAAGTGATGCCTTGTTGGATCTGATCATTTCCAACAACGCAGAGCTGGTTGGTAATGTAACTGTGCGGGAAAACCTTGGTAACAGCGACCACAATATAGTTACTTTTGACTTAAAATGTAGAAAACAAAGACAGATGGGGAAAGCAAAAACATATAACTTTAAAAAGGCAAACTTCCCTGGGCTGAGATCTGCACTACAGGACATAGACTGGGGGGAGGTGTTGTCAAATACTGATACAGAAGGTAAATGGGACATCTTTAAATCAACTCTAAATAACTATACAGCTAAATATATACCAAAGGGGAACAAATATAAACGATTAAAACTAAATCCTACATGGCTGACAAATGATGTTAAAAGAGCAATAAACAACAAAAAAATAGCCTTCAAAAAATACAAATCTGATGGGTCAGATAAAACATTTAAACAGTACAAGGAGCTTAATAAAATCTGTAAAAATGTAATAAAAACAGCAAAAATTCAAAATGAGAGACAGGTGGCCAAAGAAAGCAAAACTAATCCTAAATATTTTTTTACATATATAAATACAAAAAAACCAAGGACAGAGCATGTAGGACCCCTTAATAATGATAATGGGGAGGTTGTCACAGGCGATCCAGAGAAGGCGGAGCTACTGAATGGGTTCTTTAGTTCTGTATATACTATGGAAGAAGGAGCTGACATTGGCCAGGTCAGTGCTGGTAACACATCATGTACAGGTCAGTGCTGGTAACACATCATGTAATGTACTGAACTGGCTTAATGTAGAGATGGTACAAGGTAAGTTAAGTGATATAAATGTAAGCAAATCTCCAGGGCCGGATGGACTACACCCAAGAGTTCTTAGAGAGGTAAGTTCAGTAATATCTGTACCCCTGTTCATGATATTTAGAGATTCTCTGGTGTCTGGTATTGTGCCAAGGGACTGGCGCAAGGCTAATGTGGTACCAATCTTCAAGAAGGGCTCTAGGTCTTCCCCAGGAAACTATAGACCGGTAAGTTTAACGTGCATTGTGGGTAAATTGTTTGAAGGACTTATAAGGGATTACATACAGGAATACATAGGGGATAATTGTATTATAAGTGATAGCCAGCATGGGTTTACTAAGGATAGAAGTTGTCAAACCAATCTAATTTGCTTTTATGAAGAGGTGAGTAGAAGCCTTGACAGAGGAATGGCTGTGGATATAGTATTTCTGGATTTTGCTAAAGCGTTTGATACTGTCCCTCACAGACGTCTGACAGGTAAGTTAAGGTCTTTGGGTTTGGAAACTTTAGTTTGTAACTGGATTGAACACTGGCTCATGGATGGTACCCAGAGAGTGGTGGTCAATGATTCGTACTCTGATTGGTCCCCGGTTATTAGTGGTGTACCCCAAGGTTCAGTACTGGGCCCGCTGTTGTTTAATTTATTTATCAATGATATAGAGGATGGTATTAACAGCTCTGTTTCTATCTTTGCAGATGACACCAAGCTTTGTAGCACGTCTATAGAGGATGTGTATAAGTTACAAGATGACTTGGATAGACTAAGTGTCTGGGCATCCACTTGGCAAATGAGGTTCAATGTGGATAAATGTAAAGTTATGCATCTGGGTACTAATAACCTGCATGCGTCGTATGTCTTAGGGGGGATTAAACTGGCAGAGTCACTGGTAGAGAAGGATCTGGGTGTACTTGTAGATCACAGACTACAGAATAGCATGCAATGTCAGGCTGCTGCTTCCAAAGCCGGCAGGATATTGTCATGTATCAAAAGAGGCATGGACTCAAGGGACAGGGACATAATACTCCCCCTTTTTAAAGCATTGGTACGGCCTCACCTGCCATATGCTGTTCAGTTTTGGTCGCCTGTTCATAAAAGGGACACTGCGGAGTTGGAAAGGGTGCAGAGACGCGCGACTAAACTAATATGGGGCATGGAACATCTTAGCTATGAGGAGCGATTAAAGGAGTTACAATTGTTTAGTCTTGAGAAGAGACGTTTAAGGGGGGATATGATAAACGTATATAAGTATATAAATGGCCCATACAAAAAATATGGAGGAAAAACTGTTCCAGGTTAAACCCCCCCAAAGGACGAGGGGCCACTCCCTCCGTCTGGAGAAGAAAAGGTTTAGTCTAAAGGGGTGACACGCCTTCTTTACCGTGAGGACTGTGAATTTATGGAACGGTCTATCTCAGGAACTGGTCATAGCAGGAACAATTAACAGCTTTAAAACAGGGTTAGATACATTCCTGGAACAAAATAACATTAATGCTTATGCAGAATTATAAAACTATATCCCTTTCCCTTATCCCCTTACACCCTTCCCTTCAATTCCCTGGTTGGACTTGATGGACGTATGTCTTTTTTCAACCATACTTACTATGTAACTATGTAACTATATAAATACTGGGGTTTCCCTGTCTAACTACTGGGGGCTTCCCTACTTCTCTAACTAATAAGAGCTTCCCTACCTAACTAACTACTGGGAACTTCTTTACCTATATTACTACTGAGGAGCTCCCACCCTAACTACTGGGTGCTTCTCTACCTAATTAACTTCAAGGGGCTTCCCTACCTAACTACCGGGGGCTTCCCTACCTATCTAACTACTGGGGCTTCCCTACCTAACTACTGGGGCTTCCCTACCTAACTACTGGGGGCTTCCCTACCTACCTAACTACTGGGGGCTTCCCTACCTAACTACTGGGGGCTTCTCTACCTATCTAACCACTGGGGCTTCCCTACCTATCTAACTACTGGGGGCTTCTCTACCTATCTAACTACTGGGGGCTTCCCTACCTATCTAACTAATAAGAGCTTCCCTACCTATCTAACTACTGGGGGCTTCTCTACCTAATTAACTTCAAGGGGCTTCCCTATCTAACTACCGGGGGCTTACCTACCTATCTAACTACTGGGGCTTCCCTACCTAACTACTGGGGGCATCCCTACCTAACTACTGGGGGCTTCCCTACCTAACTAACTACTGAGGGCTTCCCTACCTATCTAACTACTGGGGTCTTCCCTACCTATCTAACTACTGGGGCTTCCCTACCTATCTAACTACTGGGGGCTTCTCTACCTATCTAACTACTGGGGGTTTCCCTGCCTATCTAACTAATAAGAGCTTCCCTACCTATCTAACTACTGGGGGTTTCCCTACCTAACTACTGGGAGTTTCCCTACCTATCTAACTACTGGGGGCTTCCCTACCTATCTAACTGCTGGGGCTTCTCTACCTATCTAACTACTTGGTAATGTAGATGAAAATCCCTGCACCAGCCCTGCTTCAATATCCTCATAGATTGTAAGCTCTTTTGAGCATATTGTTAAGTCTGTAACATCTTTTTCCTCTACATGTCTACCCCCCCCCCCCCCCTGTATTGTGAACCGCTGCAGAATATGGCGGTGCTATGATATAAATAAACATTATTATTAGACAACTAGGAAACCATTGAATGACATTTCAGGGTTAAATATAATGAGCCCATTAAAATGTGACTAGAGAAATCCTTCCTCTTCTCCATGTCTGTCCCGAATGCCGCGGCGAGCGGAGCGGGAGATCCAGCGTCCGTAGAATTCTTGTGGGGTCATGCTGTTATTAGATGCTGTATCATTTCAATAATTAGGTCTCCCATAAAAAGCGGATCTGGAGCGGCATTGTACGTGTATCACTAAACACTGTCTCTTTCATGTGAATCCTGCAGTCACCATCAAACAATTCCGTCTTCATGATGCTCCGCATAATCCTCCCTTTGTGGTTGGAGAGGAAACTATACCAGAGGGTTTGCCAACCTGGCTGATATAATTGATTCTTGGCACCGTCCTTACGTGCTCCGATGTCGGAACCTCAACCGCGGTAGTAGTGTAAACCATGTGTAAACAGCGAGATAAGATCATATCACCAGCAGGGGAAAATACTTATGGAACGCTCATTAATATTCTGTAGGTTGTGTATAGGATCAAAGGCGAAACAGACGCAGTGACAACAATGCGGCACGACCGAGGTGGCCATTAAACTGGCTTAGGTGGCCATGAATGACCTGCTGTGTGTGGACATCTTATTGCAGTGCTTCCCAACCAATTTGATTCCAGCTGTTGCAAAACTACAATTCCCAGCATGCCCGGACAGCCTTTGGCTGTCCGGGCTTGCTGGGAGTTGTAGTTTTGCAACAGCTGGAGGCATCCTGGTTCGGGAGCCCTGTCTTATTGTCACTGATAATGACGTAGGAGGTGAAGGAGGACCTAAACTAACAAAAAATATGTAAAAACTCTACTGCTGTAGAGATCTGTCAAATGAATTAACCGGAGAAGCTGAACTCTCTAAGGTTGAGTTTCCCAACCAGTGTGTCCCCAACTGTTTCAAAACTACAACTACAAATCTGTAAAATGCAATGAAAGGGAGAAGCTGAACTCTCTAAGGTAGAGTTTCCCAACCAGTGTGCCCCCAGCTGTTTCAAAACTACAACTACAAATCTGTAAAATGCATTGAAAGGGAGAAGCGGAACTCTCTAAGGTAGAGTTTCTCAACCAGTGTGTCCCCAGCTGTTTCAAAACTACAACTACAAATCTGTACAATGCATTGAAAGGGAGAAGCAGAACTCTCTAAGGTAGAGTTTCCCAACCAGTGTGTCCCCAGCTGTTTCAAAACTACAACTGCAAATCTGTAAAATGCATTGACAGGGAGAAGCTGAACTCTCTAAGGTAGAGTTTCCCACCAGTGTGCCCCCAGCTGTTGCAAAATTACAACTAGAAAATCTGTAAAATGCATTGAAAGGGAGAAGCTGAACTCTCTAAGGTAGTTTCCCAACCAGTGTGCCCCCAGCTGTTTCAAAACTACAATTACAAATCTGTAAAATGCATTGAAAGGGAGAAGCAGAACTCTCTATGGTAAAGTTTCCCAACTAGTGTGCCCCCAGCTGTTTCAAAACTACAACTACAAATCTGTAAAATGCATTGGAAGGGAGAAGCTGAACTCTCTAAGGTAGTTTCCCAACCAGTGTGCCCCCAGCTGTTTCAAAACTACAATTACAAATCTGTAAAATGCATTGAAAGGGAGAAGCTGAACTCCCTAGGGTAGCGTTTCCCATCCAGTGTGCCCCCAGCTTTTGCAAAACTACAACTAGAAAATCTGTAAAATGCATTGAAAGGGAGAAGCTGAACTCTCTAATGTAGTTTCCCAACCAGTGTGCCCCCAGCTGTTGCACAACTACAACTACAAATCTGTAAAATGCATTGAAAGGGAGAAGCAGAAGTCTCTATGGTAGAGTTTTCCAACCAGTGTGCCCCCAGCTGTTGCAAAACTACAACTAGAAAATCAGTAAAATGCAGAGAAGCTGAATTCCCTAAGGTAGTATTTCCCATCCAGTGTGCCCCCAGCTCTTGCAAAACTACAACTAGAAAATCTGTAAAATGCAGAGAAGCTGAATTCCCTAAGGTAGTGTTTCCCATCCAGTGTGCCCCCAGCTCTTGCAAAACTACAACTAGAAAATCTGTAAAATGCATTGAAAGGGAGAAGCTGGCTCTCTAAGGTAGAGTTTCCCAATCAGTGTGCCCCCAGCTGTTTCAAAACGACAACTACAAACCTGTAAAATGCATTGAAAGGGAGAAGCTGAACTCTCTAAGGTAGAGTTTCCCAACCAGTGTGTCCCCAGTTAAAATATCAAATATATCTTCAAATATATCTGGACACATATTCGGTAGTGTCAATGGACAAAAAACTTATTACATTTACAATGCTTAAATAAGGCCTAAAAGCAGTGTTTTCCAACCATTGTGCCTTCAGCTGTTGCAAAACTATAATTCCCAGGAGTTGTAGTTTTGCAACAGCTGGAGGCACACTGGTTGGAAAACACTGCGTTGAGGCCTTATTTAGGAGTTGTAGATTTCATCAGTTTTTTGTCCATTGACACTACCGAATATCTGTCCAGATATATTTTGGGTGGACATCCCCTCAGCAGTAGGTGACACTGAAATCATTTGATGCTAGGACCATGCTGACATGTGCCGTCCCAATTGACGGAAATGCAGTCCATGTAAAAATTATCTGAATTTATCCTTCATATAAGATAGGGCCAGGGACCATTAATTGTATTTAGAATATTGGGCAGACTAGATGGGCCAAATGGTTATTTACCGTCACATTCTATGTTTCTAATTTCCCAAAAAATTTCCGCTGTGTAAATTTTGCCGTGTACACGGTGCAGCTGAAAATAATTGAAAACAATGGGAGGCTGCTGCAGCGGAATTTCCAAGGGAAATTCCACAGTGTGAACGGTCCCTTATGCTTTGTATTTTATTGGCTTAGGGTGGGTTTACACTGCTTTTTTGGTTCCGTTTCACTAATTTTTGTTACAATCTGTTTCATTTTGCAGAATGCATAGACATGGTAAACCAAATAAAATAACAATTCATTACAGTCCGTTATTTTTATAATGTACATGAATGACTAATGGACTATGCTTTATGGCATCTGTTTTTAGCATCTATCAACATATAGGTTATTTCTTCTATAGAGCACATACATGCGATGGAGAGCAATAAGGTGGTGTCAACACACCCTTACAAATATAGTTTATATTAATAATAATATATTTCATAAAAAAATGTATCTCCTTTTTATGGAAATCATGGCTTATAAAAAAAAAAATAATAATAAACACTGCTCAGCGCGGGTTCAGTGCTTGCCTCGGGCATGCTTCTTCCTGAGCAGTGGATGTCAGAATGAGTGAGCAACAGAACAAAGGGATTTGTGAGCCAAAAAGACCTAGTGCATGACCTAGTAACATATAGAAGCATTATTATTTCAGATGTACATAAGTAAAGTTTAATAAACAGTATAACAAAAAGTTCTGAAACATTCTAGTACACTTTGTGCTGTGATACTCAAGTGATACTCGCCTATTCTGATACTGCTCTCCTAATTGGTCCTGGTCCCCATTCATCGCCCCTTCTTTCTGGTTCCAGCGACACAACATCCCCACAAGAACTGCCCATTCAGGAAATCACTGACTTCCGGAGGGACACTACTGCTACCAGTGACTGGCTGAATGGGGCATTTCCTGCAGGAACATTGCAGGGACCAGGAGGTCACAGAATGGTGCCTGCTGGGGGATTAGGTCAGTATCACTTGTTTTTTTATTTTAGCACCACCCTGAGGGGTAAAATTGTGATTACTCCAGGACACCTTGATACGTAGAGTGCACACAGAGTCCCCTGTGACTACTACACACCTCAGGACGCTAGGTATGTTGCCATATTGTGCCATTTTTTTCAGGACATTTTGCATGGTTTGCATGCTCTACAGGTGTCTTTAATAAGAACATACAAACTTGTTGCAGATGTTGTCCTTGGTGGGATTTTTTTAACCTAAGACCCCAACGCTGTAAAGCAACAGTGCAAACCACTAAGCAGCCACGCTGCAGCAGGACTGCTGCAGCGTGGCTGCTTAGTGGTTTGCACTGTTGCTTTACAGCGTTGGGGTCTTAGGTTCAAAAAATCCCACCAAGGACGACATCTGCAACAAGTTTGTATGTTTTTAATAAGAACAGCAGCAATGAAATATAAATTGCCTATAAAAAAAAAAAAATCATAACAAAATTCCGGAAGACAAGTAGAAATGGTGAAAATGGCTAAGAACACAAAAATTGGGGAAACAATCTGATTAAAGGGGTACTCTGGTGGAAAACTATTATTATTATTTTTAATTTTTTTATTTTATTAATCGGTGCCAAAAAGATAAAACAGATTACAAATTCACTTCGATTTAAAAATCTTCCAGTACTTATCAGCTGCTGTATGCTCCACAGGAAGTTCTTTTCTTTTTTAATTTCTTTTCTGTCTGACCACAGTGCTCTCTGCTGACATCTCTGTCCATTTTAGGTACTATCCAGAGCAGGAACAATTCCCCATAGGAAACTTATCCTGCTCTGGACAGTTCCTGAAATGGACAGAGGAGTCAGCACTGCGGTCAGACAGAAAAGGAATTCAAAAAGAAAAGGACTCCCTGTGGAGCAAACAGCAGCTGATAAATACTGGAAGGATTAAGATTTTTATATAGAAGTAATTTACAAATATGTATACATTTCTGGCACCAGTTGATTTAAAAAATATTTTTTGCCACCGGAGTACCCCTTTAACCCTTTTTGCTACCATATATGACAATACAGTACAGTTCCTATGCAACCACTACAAAGCATGTCTTGTTACTGACTACAAAGTGAATCATCACTATGAACAGTCTTACCTCTCCATGTCTGATAGGCTTCACATAACCTCTGGTTACGCCCATGCGGAACAATGTCTCTGAGGCCTGTATTAAAAATAGACAAAAAACTATGAGCAATGGTAAATAATTGTGCACAAACAAATATCAAAACAAGATAACTAATAAAATATATGTACACATTGACCTCCCCAGCAGAATACTGAGTACAGCTCTGGAGTATAATACAGAATATAAATCAGGATCAGTACAGGATAAGTAATGTAATGTATGTACACAGTGACCTCACCAGCAGAATAGTGAGTACAGCTCCGGAGTATAATACAGGATATAACTCCGGGTCAGTACAGGATAAGTAATGCAATGTATGTACACAGTGACCTCACCAGCAGAATAGTGAGTACAGCTCTGGAGTATACTACAGGATATAACTCGAGGTCAGTACAGGATAAGTAATTTAATATATGTACAAAGTGACCTCACCAGCTGAATAGTGAGTACAGCTTTGGAGTATAATACAGGATATAACTCAGGGTCAGTACAGGATAAGTAATATAATGTATGTACACAGTGACCCCAAAAGCAGAATAGTGAGTACAGCTCTGGAGTATAATACAGGATATAACTCCGGGTCAGTACAGGATAAGTAATATAATGTATGTACACAGTGACCCCAAAAGCAGAATAGTGAGTACAGCTCTGGAGTATAATAAAGGATATAACTCAGGATCAGTACAGGATAAGTAATGTAATGGATGTACACAGTGACCTCACCAGCAGAATAGTGAGTCCATCTCTGGAGTATAATATAGGATATAACTCAGGATCAGTACAGGATAAGTAATGTAATGTATGTACACAGTGACCGCACCAGCAGAATAGTGAGTACAGCTCTGGAGTATAATACAGGATATAACTCAGGATCAGTACAGGATAAGTAATGTAATGTATGTACACAGTGACCTCTCCAGCAGAATAGTGAGTACAGCTCTGGAGTATAATACAGGATATAACTCAGGATAAATAGAGGATATATAATGTATTTAAAAATTGACTTTTTATGTGTAGAATGTCACACAATAAAGACATGAGCAAGCATGTACATACAATGGTATTCTGGTTAGGACATTGAAAATTCAGTTCCGTAAAAAAAAAAAGTAGTTTTTTTGCTTAAAAGACCAGAAAATCTGATGCATGTTGTGGACTATAAGACTCTTTAGAGACGCTTCCAAGTACTAATGAACATTCCAGTGGAAATACTGAAAAATTCCTCCCCATTGTCTCGGGTAAATGGCCTGGGTAAGCGGGTCATTTGAGTAGAATTTACATGGTTATTTGTACCAGCGTGGACAACAATGTGGTGGTAAGAGCATTGACCTGTAGGCCTTTCCATCAGCTACTATGTTAAGTTGTGATTCTATTACATGGCCTCCGAAAAACTGAATGAAGAGTGGTTGGGGGATTCATGCAACCTTGTCACGTAGCTCAGAATTGGTTTCTTTCATCAGCTCTTCCCTTCGAACATTTTAAGGATGTTTCAGTCGAAATGAGTACTGTGTCAATACAGCTCGGCTTTCTTTGTGCCCATAGAAACCCACTGGGGTGTATAACCTTCTTTTCACCTTGACTAGTAGAGAGGTCACTTAATTCCCTATCCCCAGCACTGGTTACCGCCAGATGTCAAAGTCATTCAAATTTGGAGAGCTTGTAAATCTAGCCCTATGTATTTCCCGAAAGGACCCCCACTCTACGTGCGTGGAGTGTCACTAAGAAGATTAACACTACAAGGCTAGCTCGACAATGCCGGGGAGGGAGAACATGGTTATGGCGGGCCACCTGGAGCTATTCACTAATTGACAATCTTAAGCTTCCAAACCATTGCTTTTCGGTAGGCAAACGAAAAAAGGACCGGGGCCAGGCAGCTGTATGTTTCATGTCCTACACCATTGGGTACAAACTAAATTATCTGCAGGTCAATGTACGCCTCTTTGTATGGCTGTATGAATTATGCAGCTTACAAAACAGATATAGATGTAGCTCCTATAAGTAAAAGAAACATAATATATTAAGGGGTACTCCGCAGCTCAGCATTTAGAACAAACTGTTTCGAACACTGGAGCCGACACCGGGAGCTTGTGATGTCATAGCCCCGCCCCCTCATGATGTCACACCCCACCCCAATCAAAGCAAGTCTATGGGAGGGGTCATCTTCCATAGACTTGCATTGAAAGGGCGGGGCGTGACATGAGGGGGCGGGGCTATGACATCACAAGCTCCCGGTGTCGGCTCCAGTGTTCGAAACAGTTTGTTCTAAACGCTGAGCTGCGGAGTACCCCTTTAAAGCCCTCCATAATTTATGATATAAAAAATTGGCCGATCTTGCCAATTTTGGCGACTCCGACCAATTGTCTATTGCACTGGCCCTCTAGATGTCGCAAAACTATAACTCCCACCGTGCCCGGACAGCCGTTGGCTGGGACCTTTGGGGAGTCAGGCGGTGTCTAGATTGTCCTATTAGACCTGTGGTTTCAAATGGTGTCCCTCCAGATGTTGCAAAACTTCAACTCCCAGCATGCCCGGACAGCCAACGGCTGTCCGTGCATGCTGGGAATTGAAGTTTTGCAATATCTTAAGGGCCACAGTTTAAGACCACTGGTCTTATGTGTACTGGGGCCTGCCATGTTGGATTTTAACTACCATATCCTTCTGTTCTTGGTATCAGACTTTATGCTGGCACAATTAAAAGATGCAAGCGTCAATGGGGTGAGTGCCGCCCTACAGGGTGATTAAATTAGATGGCCATTAAGCCCCCTCATCTACCAAAAAAGGTGAGGATGCAGGACCGCTCTTAGACATTTTTTTGGATTCAGATTGATCCATTTGATCCCCCGTTTCCGTCTGGCCCCGGTCTAGCCCTGCCCTCCGAGGAAGGAGCCTTAACAGGACAGGGCCCAATTCCCCCGGAGGCTCTTTCTACCTAGGCACCTCGCTCTCACCATCCTCCTCCAAGGAGGGGGAGAAGATGGTATCGGGGACGAGGTACCGGTTTGACAGATCAATCAGAGGGGTGGGGGCCGTCAGGAGGGCTCAGTCATAGGGCTCAGACCTCTTCTTTCTCTCCTTTCCTTTCTTTTTGACCCTCTCCCTGCTCTCCTCATCCACACTTTCATAGTGGGAGGAATCGGAAGGGTCGGCCATATTGCCTTCCTCTCTGTGAAGCCTCCCGATCTCCTAATTCAGCACGTCCTCCTCCAGGGCTTCAGCGGTTACAGGGCCAGCTTCAGGAGCAAGGGCTGGAGCTACCCCCATCACCTGTGCACTCTCCAGCTCCCTACTCCTCCTACGATTTTTCTCCTGCCTTAGTTTGGCGGGGCCCTTTTTCCTCCTCACTAGCCCTGTTGCGCCTCCATCCCTGCCCGTACCCTCCCCAGCCGAGGCAACTTCACAACTCTCCCCAGCTTGAGCGGCCGCCGCATGGGCGAAGGTGCTAGGAGAACAGCTGAAAGGGTGTCCAAGGACACCACACAGGTGGCACCGGATCTGTCTACAAGATGCAGCCAGATGACCCACCCCACCACACAAGGCACAGACCTGCACAGTACAGGCTGCACTAAAATGGGTGGAGCTGCCACACCTGTGACAGACCTTAGGCTGCCCCTGGTAGAAGATCTGGATCCTATCACGTCCAAGGAAGGCAGCTGACGGAATGTGGGCAACCGTACTCCTTAAAGGCTTGAGTGTGAGTTGGAAAATGTCCAGGCCCCGGACCAGATCCTGTGTTCATCCAAGTTTTTCTTGGGCATGTCCGTCACATCCCCATACTGTCCGAGCCAGGTCATGATGCCATAACAAGAAAGTGACTAGTTATGGGTCAAAACAATCACTTTCTTGATAGAGTTCTGACAGGAAATCGCCTTTACGGCTAAATCCCACCAGCCGGGCTCGCTCTTCGACATTTCGTAGTTCGGCCAGAAGAGTCCAAGATCCTCTAGCCGAACGAAACTGACGTCAAACTCGGATGAATCGTAGGGGTTAATCACAGCAAAGATTTCACACACACTGAATTTCATCTGGAGGAGGAGCTCAACCACTTTAGCGCGAGGTGCGCCCCTCCAAATCAGACGGACCACATTCCTACGGTTATTCCGCTCTCAGAAAGCCCCTAAACCATGCCTCTCTATCCAGAAAGATAGGTTGACCTCACCCCTCCCCTCTACCTGGATGGACCTGTCGCCCCTGCGTGGAGCCTCCAGTAGGCACTGTTGCAAATGGCTTCCAGAGCCGGATGGAGACGGGGACCCCCTGAATCCCCGGCAGTGACATTAGCATAGCTCCTAGAAGTAGTCACTACTGGGGGGGGGGGCAGCCGGACCAGACCCGGAACCTGACTCAGGACCATCAATACCACCATTCACACTACTACTCCCATCATCTTTCTTCTCATCCATACCAGACTTCCCATTCATACCACTACTCCCACCATCATTCACTCCACTGACACTCCCACATACACTCCTCTCATCCACAACACTACTACACCCATCATTCTCACATCCTACACTCTTGTCCTGGCTAACAGATTCTGGGCTGGCTGGGACTTGTAGTATTGCTGGTTTTATTACAATCTTCTTTGCTGGCTTAGCTGCCGGGGTCGATGTTGACGGTTCCTTCTCCATGGCTGAGGTCATTTCCGGAGTCTGAGGCTGCCCCTCCGGGCGCACCATAGCTCCTCCCACAGTGCCAGCACTTAGTTTGCCCGACCGCACGGGCTCTGTGGCTGATCCCAGAGCCCGGACACTCCCCCCCCCTCACAGAGGAGTACCACGCAGGTCCTCTCTTGCCAACCTCAGCTCCTTACCGCACCATTTGCACTAGGCAAACCATGTGGTCATGCAGAACCTGTATATCACGCCGGACTCCTCGGGCCCTCTCTCAGCCCACATCTCCACACTCTTTCTCCACGCTTCCTTCCACCAAGTTCACCCCCCTGTATGGCTTCAGATGATGTCACGCCTGCTGGGGAACGCCCCTTACCAGTCTATGAACCTGACTGAGACTGAGTAGAAAATACAGAGCAATATCAAGGTAGAAAACTAAAATAATAAAAATAAAGGCAGGGGGTGGTTTATCATGATGGGGGCCGTGAACTGGGAGGATTATAAAATTTAACAAGATCATGACAGGTACTCTTTAAACATTACCAAATGCTCTCTAAGGCGGTTTGACCATGAAACAAGATGGTAATGAAATATACAGTTACATAGTTTGTAAGGTTGAAAAAAGACAAGAGTCCATTGAGTCCAACCTAGAACCCTGCTGTGTTGATCGAGAGAAAGAAAAAGAAAAAAAACATGAGGCTGATGGCAATTGTTCCATGACAGAGGAAAAACTCCTTCCTGACCCTAATATGGCGATCAGAATAAATCCCTGGATTGTTTTATCTCTCCATTATGCCCGGGGTGCAAAAAGAAAAATAACAAATTTTACCTTCATTTCTGGTGCTCCCCTGGTGTGCAGATATCGCTGTCAGGTCTTCTGGGCTCTGATCTTCTTTCCCATTCCGGGGGCAACACTTCACATTGCGCTGAGCTTATGGCTGCCAGCAACTATGTCCCGACTCTGCCGGTGTTACGCTGAGTGTCATGTAATGGGCCAGGGAACCAGGAAGAAGGCTGGGCCTAGGCCTGTTACATCACACTGACGCTCAGCATATAACCGGCCGAGGCAGGACATTGACGCGGACGGTGATTGTAATGCCGCGTAACTGAAAAAAACCCGAATGTTGGTAGGCCTTGAGAACGGATTGGGGACCACCGATCTATACTGCAGAATATATTGGTCCTTTGGGTAATAAATAACTTTTCCTCTACCCAACGCCCTGTCCCTCTGGTGTTATACCACATGTTTGACATACGTTATCTGTATGTAAAACATTTTGGCAAAGCTGTAACACTAAGGTTAGTAGTACACAGAAATAAAAACAATTCTGGAAACACTGAAGACTTTATACAATACAGATGTCCACACGAGCTACTGGTCACACATTTTGAGTAAATAGTGGAAATGCACAAGTTTTACCCATATTGTTCTAGGAGGCTCTGAAACTGATTTACGACATGCTACTGGTCTACATAACACCCGCTCAGTAGCAACAATTAAATGCGGGTTTCCAGGGAGTGTCATAATAGGAAGACAATGAGAACAAGCTGGGCATGTGCAAGTGATTATCAAGAATTTATTAAAATGTAAACAGCGCGCCACTGCGTTTCGGGTTCACCAAGGCGTCCTCCACATTCCACAACTAGACTCATAATTCAAGTCCCCTACTCCCATTGTAAATGAAAACAAACACCCGTACCCCTTGCCTTCACCTTCTTGGTGATGGACATGTTAGTTTTATTTAACTATACTAACTAGTACTAACAAACCGTATGTAACTATGTAAGGATCATATAGGATTTGTAGATATGTTAAAGGGATTGTACATGTTGGACAGTTTCTCTTGGTTAAAATCATTGGGTTGGATCGGTTGATCATAAGGTAGGAATCCCCCCAAAAAGCTATAATCTGTAAGTGAAATCAAAATATTCAATTTCCCTAGAGCACCACCACGGAAGAAAAAAGTCCAGTGAAATCAATAGGTGGTTTGTGTAACGCACAGGTACGTCGGGTCCTCCAGAGGGAGAGACGCTCTTTGTAGGCTCTCTCCACTCATAGATGAAGGTCTTGAGGGAGGGATCTCCCTCTATACAGTACTTGAAAATCAATTTGCACATTAATTTGGATGTAAACCAAAAATTCACCCGCAATCTCTTTTAGACTAGATTAACAAGCAACACATTGGCCCTGATTTACTATTGTAAACCCGACATGTTTTGTCGGGTTGTGCGCCAGATTCTGTCACATTGTGGCAGATTTTGTCTCATTGCGCCAGAATTCTATCTCATTGCGCCAGAAATGAAAAAAAAAAAACAACCAACTCTCCATTTTACTCGGAAAACCCAAAAAGGGGCGTGGCAAGCCCACTGAGATGAATGGAACACAATTGGAAATTTTCTAAACAAAATTTTCTGTATGTTAGTCCACCCTTATACACACTGTGCAGTATTTTTAAGAAGGCCGTAGACAAAGGGTAACCATCACCTGAAGGCTCTAAACTCCCCCATTAATATACTTAGGTGTCAAGAGAACAAATAGCTGACAGACAATTTGGATTGCACATGAAAAGCTTAAAGGGGTACTCCGCTGTTCAGCGTTTAGAACAAACTGTTCCAAACGCTGGAGCCACGAGCTTGTGACGTCCTAGCCCAACCCCCTCAATGCAAGTATATGGGAGGGGGCATGACGGCTGTCACGCCTCCTCCCATAGACTTGCATTTAGGGGGTGGGGCGTAACAACATGAGGGAGTGGGGTTATGATGTCACGAGCTCCCAGCACCGGCTCCAGCGTTCAGAACAGTTTGTTCCAAACACTGACCAGCGGAGTACCCCTTTAACTTGCTGGATCCTTATTTCCCGAAACTGCACCTTTTCAAGATCTTCCAAGACTTAAAGACATTTGATAGGCCTAGTCCCTTATGTAGATCATGAAGGCAGTCACCACAGAAAAAGAGGCAATGGCGCTATTCCTTTCCCTGTGTGTGGCATAAACCTTAGCAAGGTTTGCAACTGACGCCCCCTGACGAAGCGCTCCTAGCGAAATGTACGTTGGGGTAGGTGCACATGGGTTCTGACAGTGCATAGGGCTTTTACTTTTCTATACACTCTTGGCTTCTTTTCTTATGTTTACACCTTCTTTAACTATGTATCATGCATTTAGCTGATTCTTCCCACAGGACTTTCAGTTAATATCATATTTGTGTTGTTCCATGTGTAACCAATGTTTAGTCTTTCCCATGTGTACCTTCCATTGATATACTTGGTACCTTCTAATTTTTTTTATTGATTTTGTATATTATATATTATAATTTGATATCAGTAAAGTACATTTTGCACTTGTAATTATGTTTCACAGATCTTTTTGTTAGACACTGGCTTAAAGGGCTACCGGTATCTGAGCTCCCCCGTTGTATCTACCGCCTCCCTGCCGAAGACGTATGGTATGACGTTAACCATCTGCATATCAAGGCTACATACCGGGTGAGTGCTCCGTTCTTCAATTTCTTGCTGATTATTGCATTTGGAGTGTCTCTATTATTCCAGAAGCACCTCCCTTATTCCTGGTCCGGTAACAGCCTAATATCCAGTTGCCGATTCCTTATTCCCGTTTTTCTTTGTTGGTGCTTTTTATCTCTAAACATATTCCCAATGGAAAAACATGACAGAAGCCTCATCGATACCGGGCAGCCTTTTCCCACGTGATACAATCAGATAAGAGCCCATGGAGGATTACATCCAGTTCATGGCTCTCTCCTTATTGTGTAGGTTTGGGTTCTTTCGGCAGGTGACCGTGTTTCCTTCTAGTATTTTAGACGTTTCTCATCTCAGTAAGAAACTACTTCACATCTCAGTGAGTATAATCTGGGTATTGTTTACTGGAGAATGGTGCACCGGGGTGAATTGTCCAACCTTTTGATCTACATGAAATGTACAAGGAGGATTAGGTGCAGCGGGGTTTGTAGCGATTTACGGAACCCTGTGAAGAGGACAATTTTTCACTCCATCAATGTTTCCATGAAGATTAGTGGAGAGAACTCAACATCTAAATTATGTGGGTGAAGTGTCAGGTCTGTCATGTAATGCCTCGAAATCAAAGAACAGGTCACTGGACAAGTCAATGGGAATCATAGTGTGAAAGAAAATACTAATGTTATTCGAGTGGACTACATCTATGAAGACCTCAGCGTGACCAGGAAGAGGCCATGACTGGAGCTACCTCCATAGTGCTGAAATAGGTTGTTTCACAGGAAAACATCAATGAGCCAGAAATTGTGGAGTAACATGTTCCTCATCTAGCACCAGAACAACCTGAAAGGAACTAATATGTTCTAGGTCCTAAGGTCCACATGCCTGCAATGAGCACCACAGATGTTCTGTAATATATATTATTACTATTTATTTTCATAACGCCCTTACTTCAACAGCGCTATACATAATAATATACATATCATTACACACACATTACAATGAAGGTATAACAAGCATGAAACATTAAATGACAGACTGATGTAATATTTATAAACATGAGGTAGTATTATAGTAGTTATATTCTTGTATATAGGAGGCAGTATTATAGTAGTTATATTCTTGTATATATAGGAGCAGTATTATAGTAGTTATATTCTTGTATATAGGAGCAGTATTATAGTAGTTATATTCTTGAATATAGGAGCAGTATTATAGTAGTTATATTCTTGTATATAGGAGCAGTATTATAGTAGTTATATTCTTGTATATAGGAGCAGTATTATAGTAGTTATTTTCTTGTATATAGGAGCAGTATTATATTAGTTATATTCTTGTATATAGAAGCAGTATTATAGTAGTTATATTCTTGTATATAGGAGCAGTATTATAGTAGTTATATTCTTGTATATAGGAGCAGTATTAAAGTAGTTATATTCTTGTATATAGGAGCAGTATTATAGTAGATATATTCTTGTATATAGGGGGCAGTATTATAGTAGTTATATTCTTGTATATAGGAGGCAGTATTATAGTAGTTATATTCTTGTACATAGGAGCAGTATGATAGTAGTTATATTCTTGTATATAGGAGCAGTATTATAGTAGTTATATTCTTGTATATAGGAGCAGTATTATAGTAGTTATATTCTTGTATATAGGAGAAGTATTATAGTAGATATATTCTTGTATATAGGGGGCAGTATTATAGTAGTTATATTCTTGTATATAGGAGGCAGTATTATAGTAGTTATATTCTTGTACATAGGAGCAGTATTATAATAGTTATATTCTTGTATATAGGAGCAGTATTATAGTAGTTATATTCTTGTATATAGGAGCAGTATTATAGTAGTTATATTCTTGTATATAGGAGGCAGTATTATAGTAGTCATATTCTTGTATATAGGAGCAGTATTATAGTAGTTATATTCTTGTATATAGGAGGCAGTATTATAGTAGTTATATTCTTGTATATAGGAGGCAGTATTATAGTAGTCATATTCTTGTATATAGGAGCAGTATTATAGTAGTTATATTCTTGTATATAGGAGCAGTATTATAGTAGTTATATTCTTGTATATAGGAGCAGTATTATAGTAGTTATATTCTTGTATATAGGAGCAGTATTATAGTAGTTATATTCTTGTATATAGGAGCAGTATTATAGTAGTTATATTCTTGTATATAGGAGCAGTAGTATAGTAATTAGATTTTTGTACATAGGAGCAGTATTATAGTAATTATATCCTTGTACATAGGGGGCAGTACAGTTAAACAATGAAAGATCTCAAACAATAGCAGAAAACAGATCTTTCGAAAACCATGAGGATTTGATATACAACGTATATTAGGAAATTGCATAACTTTTCACCATGCAATGAATAAGTTTTATTTGCTGAAACTGTAATAACCCTTTATTGGTCGGGAATTAAAGTATAAGTATTAAATAAAAACCAGACACTACAATAATTTTTGTTTCAATGGCAATAGAGGGTAAAGTAGAGCAGCATATTTACTGGGAACCACAAATCAGGCACAATATATAAAATACTGCACGAGCTCGCGCAGAAGACAAACAACTTTAATTGCAAACTATAAAAAAAAAGTTTCACAAATAGTAGGAGGCGGCTGTTTACACAGTTCACAGAGCGTGTAAATGTCTCACTCCGAAATGTGACAAATAGCATACGCTCAGCAGCTAAGGTTACCTTGTCTGCAGAAATCCTCTGGGAAAAAAAGGCAAATTTGGCCTTTGGCTTTCAAGGTGCCAAGTCATTTATATATTGTGCACCACTTCCTTACATAGGAAACAAATGAAGCAGAAGGCCATTATTCTGCCCGGCATTCATACTCCTAGGAGTTAGCAGCTATGTTTGATTCAACACCGATAATGAGATTCATTTTAGTTCAGATAAGTATTAACAATATAATCCGCTACCTGAAAGCTTTTAACAGAATGGAAGAAAAAAAAATCAACTTAGGTCCTTTTTTTCCTCCCAAAAAAATTATGAAAATTTCTTAAAGGGGTACACCACTGTAAAATATTTTTTTCAATCAACTGGTGCCAGAAAGTTAAACAGATTTGTAAATTACTTCTATTTAAAAATATCAATCCTTCCAGTACTTATCAGCTGTTGTATAAAAGTTCTTTTCTTTTTTAATTTCCTTTCTGTCTGACCACAGTGCTCTCTGCTGATACCTGAACTGTCCGGAGTAGGAGCAAATCCCCATAGCAAACCTCTCCTGCTCTGGACAGTCCCTGACATGGACAGAGGTGTCAGCAGAGAGCACTGTGGTCAGACAGAAAATAACTACACAACTTCCTCTGTAGTATACAGCAGCTGATAAGTACTGGAAGGATTAAGATTTTTTTTTTTAACAGAAGAAATTTACAAATCAGTTCAACTTTCTTGCACCAGTTGATTTTAAAGAAAATGTTTTCCAGTGGAGTACCCCTTTAAAACATGATGACGTTAAAGGGTTACTTCAACATCAAGTCCAAAAAAAAAAATGCTGCAGAAGCATATATCGTTGTTCACCTGTCTGACCCATGTCTGAAACGGACACAAATTTGTTTTTGGGGTCTTATTCCTGTACTTTCCTGGTTAAGCAATTGCTTAGTACTACAATTCCCAGAATGCATGTCTTTCCCTCAGCTCTTCATCACAGTCTACCCTGCCTACTTAAACCCACAGCCCTCCTTCCAGTTCCTAGTCCAGAGCTGCTGCAGAAAATATCATTTCACATCAAACTATTGTACAGTGAGGTTCCAGCACCAGCTGTATTCGTTCCGTTTGCTCCTCTGCCTGTGGCATTCTTCAGGACAAGGCAGCATGCTGTAAACACACCTCCTTCTTTCCTGATTGTCTTGTATGTATATGTTTATATGACAGGGGGATGGTAATGTAGACTGTAAGGGGCTGGTCAAAGGTGATGACATCAGTCAGAGGGCGTGGCTAGAACTTAGAGACAAGATCCACCCATGCCTGAGACAGCAGAGGATGATGTGTCATCACAGGAAAGAGGGAGGAGTCAGGCAGCTGCTGAGACAACACCATACTGACAAGGATAGATTGTTTCCATCTCAAGTCTAAGCCTACCTTCTGTCCCAATACGAGGTGTATAAGAAAAAGTACCAAAAGATGCATTCTGCTGGTTGGGAATATCATGAGATATCCACAAGATTGAGATCCACAATACGTTGAAGAACCCCCTAGGTGAGGCAAATTTTCTGAGAACTCGAATAGAACATTAAAGGGGTACTCTGCTGGTAGACCTCTATTAGATAAATTATTATAAGATGTCTTATCGCGGAGGTCCTGCCACTGGGGCCCCGTGATCTCCTAAAGCACCCGGTGTTCTCTACAAACGCCGGGTTCCTGCAGCAGTGGTCGTGATGTCACTGGCACATCCTCCTGTGATGTCACGCCACACCCCCTTCATTCATGTCTATGGGAGGGGGCGTGTCAACTGACACGCCCCCTCCCATAGACATGAATGGAGGGGGCGTGCCGTGACGGCATGAGGGGGCATGGGCGTGACATACCAAACATGACCTCCGGCTCCGAGCTTTCTGAACAAATTGTTCAGAACGCTGGAGCACCGGAGTACCCCTTTATGGTAAACGTGGAGACTATAGTCTCTTTTCTAGAACATTGGAGTCTCTTGTAAATCTAACCAAGTTAGTAGATATTTTCTTAAGCAATTTTAAATGAGAAAATGCATGAGCCAAGAGAGTACTCCCAAGTGGCTTTCGACAAGCCATATACTGCAGTATTTACAGTGTAACATATTTGGAACACATCGTTCCGGCCTAAAAACAGCTCAGAAGAGATCCCATGTACAGAAAAAAATACAAGAAGGGACCCTAGATGATAATTTATCTGCAAATCCAACACAGATGGGATTGATTTCTGTGCCAGAGATCTTGGAAAAATGGTCAATTTATATGGAAGAGCTTGGTGCCGAGAGGTCCCTAAGCTTTCACTCCCTGGGAAATGAGCAATATAGAAATTAAGCAGGGTCTCAAAAAAGCCTCTTCTGATATACTATTAAAACCAATAAATATATGAGTGGTAACTACAGCATAACCCTTGTATTTACCAATGTCCTCTGTACCCCAGTGGGGCTCAATCTCAGACACAAACACTATAGTTAAAGGGGTATTCCAGAATTTTTATTTTTTTACTTGACTATGCTACAGGGGCTGTAAAGTTAGTGTAGTTCATAATATAGTGTCTATACCTGTGTGTGACGGTTTTCTCACAATTCTTAAGTGATTTTTCACTCCAATACTTATGTTTAACAGCATACAAAATTACTGTTGTCTGATTTTTCAGATTTTTCCCAGGTTGCAATGTGGCCGAGATCTGACTCACTAGTCAGCTGATGACAGGGAGCCTGTCTGCTTCAATGGGTGGAGGGATCACTTGGTGGGAGAGAGATCAATCTGCAACTAATGCAACAGCTGTAGGCACCCTGATTGAAAACCACAGGTCTTTTGAATGGATGCAGCTAATTTATGTTTCAATGGAAGGGGTGGCTGCTGTGTGGGAGGCAGGAAAATTGAATTATGGGATTTGTAAGCAAAAAATAAAACTCAAACAGGAAATACTAGTTCACAAAAAGCTAGCCACAGTGTTATGGTAATCTCACAACATAGCCATTTAGCCCCAAGACCAGCGCAGATCCTTCCTAAGCATGTCCATTACTGTCTGCCAGGTACGGACTAAAATCACCTTATGGTGGATAACCCCTTTAAAGGGGTTAGTCTGGTATTTTAAAATTGTGTTTAAATAAAACTATCACCCCAAGACGTATTACTTATTAATATAGTGCTATAACAAATTACTGTTTACAGTGTGTTTTTACCTAATTTACCCCAGACAGCAGGTTATGTAGACCTCTCATTGTCAGTGTGGTGTTGTCTCCAGCTTCCTGGTTCCTCCCTCTCTACTCGACAACCTATAATCCTCTGCTGTCTAAGGAGGCATGCATGGATCTTGTCTGTGAGCTCTAGCTCAACCCCTGAGTGATGTCATCATCTCTGACCAACCCATACAGCTACATGACCATCTCCCTGTCATATACACATTTATATCTTTTTTAGGGCATTTAGGGGAGAATGAGATTTGTTTATAGTATACTGCCTTGTGCTGAACAATGCCATAGGTAAAGGGGCATACAGAGAACCATAACAGCAGGTGCTGCAACCTCACTGTGTTGAACAATGCCATAGATAGAGGAGCATACAGAGAATAATACAGCAGGTGCTGCAACCTCACTGATTGTGTGATAGTCTGCTGTAAAATGAGATTTTCTGCAACAGCTCTGGGCAGAGAACTGGCAGAAGTGCAGTGCGGTAGAAGTAGGCAGGGTGGAAGGACTGCGATGAGGAGCTGAGGGAATGCAATGCATTCTGGGAATTGTTATACTGAGTACCTAATCTACCAGACCGTGCATCCAGGAAGTGCAGGACTAAGACCCCCATCAGAAATTATTTTTTTGTGGTTTCTGAACTGGGGCGGACAGGTAAGCAATGCTACAGTATATCCTTCTGCAGCAATTTTATTATTTATATTGATAAATGATCATGATGACTGTGGAATGTCGGTGGAAAATATTCACAGATTCCTACCCAGGACCAAACTCTGAGTCCCTGTGCTACATACGGTAAGATAATGTACTCTGTATGGTATCTGCTGCTTCACCCAGAGTTCGTTTAGAGCCTTGGATGCTGCGTTGGAGGCTCGTGACATCACGGCCATGCCCCGCTCGTGACGCCACGGTCATGTCCCATCAATGCAAGTCAATGGGAGGGGGCGTGACGGCCGTCACGCCCCCTCCCATAGACTTGCATTGAGGGGACGAGCGAGGCGTGACGGCGACGTTACGAGCCTCCGCCCCACATCGCCAGTCATCCAGAATTTCCCTCCATATCCTTTGGATAGGGGATAAGATGTCTAGGGGCGGAGTACCCCTTTAAGTTTGCTTCTCTTCTGTGTCTATAAGGATTCCAGCTACTGGTTCCAAACATGTAATTTTCTGACATTCCTCAAACCAGGGAAGCCTAATGTAACATGTCTATGTAAATATTTCCTTGTATTTAGATTTGTATCTCAGTACAGAAATGTAATACGCCGCCCGGTGTGTCTTGCGGCTACAGACTGTCACGGAGAATGTGCAACTTAATATACAGATTGAGGCAAGTTTAATACCGTCCATATACAGCTTTCCCGGCTAAAGACAATGGGATGATTCATGGCTCCTTTGTACAACTTCATTCAGCTGAGTTGTTACTACAAACCACAAGGCTGGCAGCTCCGATTTCCTGAACATCACATTAATGACTTACAAGATGCCCCTGAGTGATTTAACACGTCGAAGCCATGGCTGATAAATGACTCTGCCAGTTTGGCGGAAGTTGGATGGTACTGAGGACGGAATCTTACAGTGAACAAACACGACGCCAGCAAAGGGCCGCCCGAAGACAGATGAGTAGCAGGAAGGAATCTAATAGGCAAACGTAAAGTATAATGTTAGTAAAGATGGGACAAATATCACTACATAAATGTGGTCGGCATTTCAGCTCCACGGCAATTTGTCAAAAAAGATTAGGTCCAGATTTAGGTCTCTTACTACTAAAGGCCTGGAAGTGGTTCTAGGTAGACTGGAGATGTAGTTAAAGGGCTTATCCGGCCGAAGACATCTTATCCCTATCCAAACGATAGGGGATAAAATGTCTGATCGCGGGGGACCCGTCACTGGGATCTCCCGCGATCTCCATACAGCACCGGCATTATATGCTGGGTTGATGCTCCATTCTTTGTTTCCAGGACTGGAGACGTGATGTCACATCATGCCCCCTCCATTCATGTCTATGGGAGGGGGCGTGGCGGCCGCCACGCCCCCTCCCATAGACATGGATGGAGGGGGCGTGGCGTGACATCGCGAGAGGGGCGTCTCCAGTGCCGGAAACAAAGAGCTTTCCGAGAAAGGAGACGCAGCCCGGCATAGAATACGGGTGCTGCATGGAGATCGTGGGTGGTCCCAGCGGTAGGACCCTCGCAATCAGTCATCTTATTTGGATAGGGGATAAGATGTCTTTGACCGGATAACCCCTTTAAACTTGTCCTCCTTACTATGATGGTCAAAATTTCCCCATAACACAAGCCACACCACTAACCTAATAGGCACCACCATGGACAGGCATGTAAAGTAGCACTCATCTAAAAGGAAAAGAGTTTGCGCTCTTTTCTTTTTAAGAAGCCGAGACAGTGCATCTACTACCCAGGTGCAAAAAAACGTGTCACAGAAAAAAGTGCACAAGAATGTGGTCCACCACAATCCCCACCAAGAAAGGAGAGAGGCCCCACAAACTAATCCCTTTTTCCCCAGGGAGAGACCTGCAAGGCTCTGGGATCAAAGTATCCCCCTTTGCGGAAGCTTAAGGGGAACACACCTGCTCCCAACATAAACCTGGGCCTTCCAAAGGGTCAACTGAGTCAAACTGGTTGGCATCCCAAGAAAGGTACCCGGGGCTGCAGAGAGGCGAGGAACCTAATGGCCATACACAACTTCCCTAGACCGGCAGGAGGGACACTTAAAAGGGCACAGAACATCGACTAATACTGGTAGACAAGTGATACTTGAAAAGTGATGTATGCTGTGAGTACGGCCCGGACAACCGGCCATAAAAATTCCTGTCAGACAATCAGCTGAAGACAAGAGGTGTGTGCCACCAAGAAGGGTAAAAGTAAGATAGTGAATTCCAGCACCTCAGCTCTTACTTTACTATTTGTTTTAGGGCAGCCATTGGGTAGCCATTGGGTACTCAATGTGTATATATCCCTTCTGTCTCAGTGGCTCCAATAGAAACCACTGATGAGAACTGATATAACACTTGATAACTATAACACTTGATCTTAAGAGGCAAAAGGCAGAGAAGCCATAGTGCAACTTATTGAAGGTAGGCTTCCGATAAATCAATGCTCAACAAGCACTATTATTATAGGTGGCACCACAGTGAAATATCTTTTCCTTATGAAGGAGAGGCACTTTTAAAAGGGGTATTCCAGGCAAAACCTTTTTATATATAGATATATCAACTGGCTCCGGAAAGTTAAACAGAATTGTAAATTACTTCTATTAAAAAATCTTAATCCTTCCAATAGTTATTAGCTTCTGAAGTTTTCTGTCTAGCTGCTTAATGATGATGTCACGTCCTGGGAGCTGTGCATGATGGGAGAATATCCCCATAGGAACTGCACAGCTCCCGGGACGCGAGTCATCAGAGAGCAGTTAGACAGAAAACAACAACTCAACTTCAGAAGCTAATAACTATTGGAAGGATTAAGATTTTTTAATAGAAGTAATTTACATATCTGTTTAACTTTCCAAAGCAAGTTGAAATATAAAATTTTTTTTTTTGCCTAGAATACCCCTTTAATCCTCCCCCCCCCCCCTAGAGGGCATTGCAGGGCCTACATGACTCGCTATGCCAACTTTGTGGTCTTCTAAAGTAGAGACACTGCCCCCTAAGACTTACGATAGGCAGATAGATAAGATCAAATAGTGATAACATGACAACATGTATCCTATTGATAAAAAAAAAGTCTATTATACTGGATCACCAGCGTCGGGAACTTGCTGGGGCCCATGAGGACTGGGAACAAAATGGATGCACTGAATTGTATGAGGCATGAACTCCTATTTGAAAGCCTACATGGGTGGTGCTGCCTTACTCCAGATTCGTGATAGGGAACTTCTCATTCAATCCTTAAAATCTTCTCCACTTGGACACCAGGGACCAAATCAATACCTCAATACCACAAGACCAATTTTTCCCGTATGCTGGGAGCGAGTGGTGGGGTTGTGACATCATGGTCACGCCCCCCTCATGACATCATGCCACCTCAATGCAAGTCTATGGGAGGGGGCTTGACGGCCGTCACGCCCCCTCCCATAGACTTGCATTGAGAGGGCGTGGTGTGAAGTTTTGAGGGGCATGGCATTGACATCACAACCCTGCCACCAGCACTCAACGTTTTAATTGAACGCCGGGTGTGGCACAGAGATCGCAGGGGTCCCAGCAGCAGGACCCATGCGATCAGACATCTTAAACCATTATCCTTTGGATAGGGGATAAGATGTCTAGGGGCGAAGTACCCCCTATAATGCACCAAGAAGGAGTTATTGGAATCGAATGAAACTTTTTAGATGTGATTGTAATGATGATATATTTGTATATTATTACAAAATTAGAGCAAAAGTTTATTGGGGAAAACTGTTGGGTGTCTGTGGCCTGGATACAAGATGAGATACGGTTGGGACACATGGAGGCTCTAGTACCCTTTTAGGGACCCTTAGCCTGCATACAAGATGAGATGTTATTGGGATACACTTAGGCATAAAGCTTCTGTATAGCAACCTGGGGTACATTTGCCGGGCCTGTAGATACTGAATACTCGTTGGTTGCGGAGACAAAAATGTTATTTTGAATTAATCCTATATATAGAACATTAAAGGTGTAACTGAAAGCTCCTGGGCCCCAATGTAAAATCTGAAGCAGGACCCCACTGGCCATGTACCAGTCATAATACTAGGGGTATGTATAACACTCAGGCTGGATTCACACAACATCATTTTTTAGTGTAAGCTTGGAATTGACTTTGTCGTATGTTTCGGGCCTGTGAGTTGGTTGTTGGTTTCCATGCAGAATTTAGTTTTTTCTGTGCAGAAGATCAACTCGGAAAGACAAAATTTTGCGCTGAAGCCAACAACCGACTCCTTGGCCAGAAACATATAATAAAAATCAATTACAATTGCCATTGTGTGAACCCAATCATATATGACAAAGCGGTCTTTGGGCATCTTTAAATGGGTACTCCGCCCCTAGACATCTTATCCCCTATCCAAAGGATAGGGGATAAGATGTCTGATCGAAAGGGTCCCGCCGCTGGGCTCGGTTGAGTCACCCCAGACATCCGGTGCACGGAGTGAACTTCGCTCCGTGCTGGATGACTGGCGATGCGTGGCAGAGGCTCATGATGTTAAAGCCAAGCCCACTTGTGACATCATGGTCATGCCCCCTCAATGCAAGTCTATGGGATGGGGCTTGGCCGCGATGTTACGAGCGGGGCGTGGCCATGACCTCACAAGCGTCTGGCGCTCCACCCGACGCTCTAAACAAACGTCGGGTGCAGCAAGGAGATCACAGGGGGTTCCCAGCGGCGGGACCCCTGCAATCAGACATGTTATCCCCTATCCTTTAGCTATGGGGTAAGATGTCTATGGACGGAGTACCCCTTTAAGCACTAGGGCCCCACTTTTACCTCCGCACCCCCTGTAGATATGTCCACGTAAAATGTTTTTTCCCATCTAAACAAACTCAACATGATGCCAGCAGTCTGACAAAGCCCAACATTGTGCTCACATAATAAAGTGTGTTTTTACGACACCAGATCCATGTGTGGAATATCCCATATTGTATTCAGCATTATTAGGCATTAAATAAAAACCAGCTTCCTCTAATTAAAGACGGAAAATAGAGAGCGAGGTGGATCCACCGATCGCCTGCGTAAGGAATTTATGGGCTTTGTAAAACCATTGTAAAATCCCACTAATGAACAGTGTCCCTAATACTAAAGACTGCTGCTATTCTGTCCGTCTATAGAGTCATAACATTATATAGGCAAGAGCTATAGGAAAGAGGCTGGAAAGGGGAAATCCTAATTTTTAGATGTTAGTAAGATGAATGGTTCTACAGTCGTAAACAGCCAATGTCAGACACACAAATCTGCATACATTAGTGCCAAATTCCTGCCCAAAGAAGGTATTACTATATTCTATATACATAGGGAGCAGTATTATAGTACTTATATTCTAGTATATAGGAGCAGTATTATAGTAGTTATATTCTTGTACATAGGAGCAGTATTATAGTAGTTATATTCTTGTATATAGGAGCAGTATTATAGTAGTTATATTCTTGTATATAGGAGCAGTATTATAGTAGTTATATTCTTATATATAGGAGCAGTATTATAGTAGTTATATTCTTGTATATAGGAGCAGTAGTATAGTAGTTATATTCTTGTATATAGGAGGCAGTATTATAGTAGTTATATTATTGTATATAGGAGCAGTATTATAGTACTTATATTCTTGTATATAGGAGCAGTAGTATAGTAGTTATATTCTTGTATATAGGAGCAGTATTATAGTACTTATATTCTTGTATATAGGAGCAGTATTATAGTAGTTATATTCTTGTATATAGGAGGCAGTATTACAGTAGTTATATTCTTGTATATAGGAGCAGTATTATAGTAGTAATATTCTTGTGTATAGGAGCAGTATTATAGTGGTTATATTCTTGTATATAGGAACAGTATTATAGTAGTTATATTCTTGTATATAGAAGCAGTATTATAGTAGTTATATTCTTGTATATAAAAGCAGTATTATAGTAGTTGTATTCTTGTATATAGGAGGCAGTATTATAGTAGTTATATTCTTGTACATAGGGGGCAGTATTATAGTAGTTATATTCTTGTATATAGGAGCAGTATTATAGTAGCTATATTCCTGTATATAGGAGCAGTATTATAGTAGTTATATTCTTGTATATAGGAGGCAGTATTATAGTAGTTATATTCTTGTATATATGAGCAGTATTATAGTAGTTATATTCTTGTATATAGGTGGTAGTATTATAGTAGTTATATTCTTGTATATAGGAGGCAGCATTATAGCAGTTATATTCTTGTATTTAGGAGCAGTATTATAGTAGTTATATTCTTGTACATAGGGGGCAGTATTATAGTAGTTATATTCTTGTATATAGGAGCAGTATTATAGTAGCTATATTCCTGTATATAGGAGCAGTATTATAGTAGTTATATTCTTGTATATAGGAGGCAGTATTATAGTAGTTATATTCTTGTATATATGAGCAGTATTATAGTAGTTATATTCTTGTATATAGGTGGTAGTATTATAGTAGTTATATTCTTGTATATAGGATGCAGCATTATAGCAGTTATATTCTTGTATTTAGGAGCAGTATTATAGTAGTTATATTCTTGTATATAGGGGCAGTATTATAGTAGTTATATTCTTGTATATAGGAGGCAGTATTATAGTAGATAAGTTCTTGTACATAGGGGGCAGTATTATAGTATATTCTTGTACATAGGAAGCAGTATTATAGTAGTTACAGTATATTCTGGTTCTGTAATTTGCTATTTTAAACTAAGGATAGTCTTTAGTATACATTTCCAGGCAGAAATATCCCCCAATTAAATTGAATGTTGGCAGTAAGAGAGTTAAGGGAGATATCCAGTGCTGAAAAACTTATGCCCTATACTAAGGATAGGGGATATGTTTTAGATCGAGGGGGGTCCGACCGCTGGAGCCTCCCGCGATCTCCTGTACGGGGCCCCGGCAGCCCGTGGGAAGGGGGCGTGTTGACCACCACACAAAGCAGTGGCTGACACGTCCCCTCAATACAACTCTATGGCAGAGCCGGAGCGCTGCTCTCAGCAGTCTCCGGCTCTGCCATAGCGATGTATTGAGGGGGCGTTTCGGCCGCCGCTTCGTGCGGTGGTCAACACGCCCCGTTCACGCTGGCTGCCGGACCCCCGCTGCCGGACCCCCCGCTGCCTTTGACTTAGTGAAATGCATATGTTTAACCACATCTGGGATATATTCTGGAAATACAGTAGAATCTCCCAATAGTGGACACTCACAAGGAATATAAAAGTGTCCGCTATTGAGAGATGCCCCATTTTGGGAAAAAGGCTCAAAATTCTTCCTAAATGATGGAATACTGTCCTGTACTCACTCCAGAATATAAATACCTATAAAACACAACAAAAAGCAATATTACAGTAGACTCTCCCAGTGTCATTTAATCTCCCCTTATCACCCCCATCATTTCATCCCCCCTTTTATACCCTGCGCCATCTAATACCCCTATGCATTGTGCCAAATTATCCCCCTTACCCCCTGTGCCACATCATTTACCCTAGATTCCCCCTTTATTAGCCTCTGTGTAAATTCATCACCCCCCTCTTTATGAAGTGGCACAGGGGGATAAAGGAGGAATAAAATGGCACAGGGGGTGGTAAAGAGGGGGTTATGAATGTGCACAGAGGGCAATAAAGGGGGGATCAAGAGGACAGGGGGGATCACGAGGACATGGAGGGATCAAGAGGAAATTATGTGGCACAAGGGGTAATAAAGGGGAGATGATTTGGCACAGGGGAATAAAGTGGCATGGGGGGGGATCAGGGAAGGAGGGGGGTGAATGATGTGACCTGCGGATGTACAGAAGCAGGAGACCACTGTTTAAACATTGGTCTTCTGCTTCTGTGCTTGGGCTTTTGCAGGGGGGGGGGGGGGGGTGCAGCAGGGTCCTGGGCCACTTACTAAGGTATTGGCTGTACTCCAGGATGGCGTCCCTGTGTAAATGGTAGGGCCGGCACATAAGCCTGGTTGTCCCCTATTGGGAGTGTTTTGTCCCCTATTGGGAGTGTTTTGTCCCCTATTGGGAGTGTTTTGTCCACTAATGGGAGTGTTTTGTACCCTATTGTCTCCTATTGGGTGTGTCCGTGTCCACTATTGGGAATGTCCCCTATTCGGAGGGTGCAAATACATTGTCTTATGGAACTCTGCTGGGGAATTAAAAACTGTCCGCTATTGGGAGGTGTCCGCTAAGGGAGATTTTACTGTAGCAGGCAATAAACATCCAATCATTGATTCCAGCTGAAAACTGTTCCATTAGTAATGACTGACAGAGACCCCATATTATTCAGATTAAACCCATGTAACCTCAGATAACTGGAAAAGGCATATGAGGGAATGCTAGGATACACATAGAGGCTTCCAGCATTGGAATTCAGTACAAATATGCAGGAGATATAGTCTGAACTTGATCAAAGCATTGACGGTGATTTTCTGGGTTTAGGGCCCCTCTGCAAGTGTATGTGCAGAGCTTTGAACTTGAAGTAGTTAAATTCTACATGGATACAGCTCTGCAGGTATAAAAGAAATGGTGCGGTAATGGTGAGTGTGCAAGACATGGAGGAAAAGGAAAAACCCCAGAGTGCTTCCATAAAGGGGTACCCCACTTGACATCTAGTTCAGAACGATGTGTATGTGTGCTGCGGGGGTCGGCCACGTCCCCCTTGTGACGTCATGCCACGCCCCCTCAATGAAAGTCTATGGGAGGGTCGTGGTGGCAGCCACACCCCTCCTATAGACTTACATTGAGGGGGCGTGGTGTGACACCATGAGGGGGCATGGCCGACCCCCGCAGTGCGCATACAGTGTTCGGAACTAAATGTTCCGAATGCAGGCCAGTGGAGTACCCCTTTAACATCATGGTGTGCCATTATACTGAAGAAAGTAATGACTATGTCTCACCTACAAGGTCCAACAATGTATAATAGCGGATTTATTCGAGAGTTGTAATAAAAATATTAGCATAAAGAATTTCACATACAAGAGGTTGGGTTAGGAAGACCTTCCAGTCTATTTTGTATTGGTGAAGTAAAAAAGGGAACAGTAATGTAAATTCCAGAAAATACATTATAAAACCAAGACACAGGTAAACCAAGGACAAAGTAACACAAAATACATGTCTGTGGCCTGGATGTAATTTTCCTCCATTTATAGAGAAATCAGGGTTTCATTCCAAAGATTCTGAACACTGAGACATTTTATAAGGTTGTGTAATATGTCGTCTGTGTACAAGGAAGGTTCTATTCCGAGCTGCTGAATTGTTAACTGTGCCGACATATTTTATGGTCCTAAAAATAAGTTTTGCCTATGAGGCAGTACAAGGAGTCTCATGATGCCATTGTGCTCCATGATATGGAGCTCCGTCAACCAGTCTATCAGAATGACTGGAGTTTATCGGTGCGTGCACTATATTTTTCTCCGATAAACTACTGGTTCGGATCCCCAACAGACCCCATTTAAGTGAATGGGATCCATCGGGACCCAGTGGTGTCACTTGTGCTCCAACCTGCTTTAGGGCTGTTCGGCAAAAAAAAAAAAAAAAAAAAGCCAAACGGACCCAGAACGAGACGAGGCACGACAATGTGAACCTAGGCTAAACCGTCTATTTACGGTCTAAGGGATTATGAAAGAGCTTTATTCGTCATTCAGTCGTCATTACAAATCATACAATAAATTACAATCGCACAAAGCATGACAGTACAATATACAGCACAGGTTCCCTAAGCTATACACCGTACCACATGCTACCCTAACACTCCACTCCATCACTTGATATCGAAAAAATAAAGTCGAAAAACAACAACATATTACAGTCTGTGGTCGGGAAGAAGCGCAGGAACAATAGGAGTGGGAGTGGGTGTGGATCACAGGGTCAAACTACTGGGCCAATGTATGGGGAGGTAGGGGAAGCAGAGGGGCGTTAATCCTCTTCTTCATCGACTTCCAGACAGGTCTAAGGGATTATGTGTTCTCTACTCTTAACTCCCCACTTCCCCACAGGGAATCCTGAGGTCACTATCCTCTAAGAGGTCTCCATTAATAAAATCTGGAGAGTTGACATGCCCATTTTTTACCAAGTTGCGGTACCAAGTCAGCGGGCAGGAATCATAGGTGAAGAGTGGACAGATTGCGGCCAGAATGGGCAAAAGCAAGGTGTGGTCGAATACACGGGCAGGATCTGTGATGATTACACAGGAATAATACACCTTTGCAGACTTCAGGAACCAAATATATCTACAGCCAAAGCAGGGCATCATGGTCAATTGAACTGGCCTCATAAGAACCCAGAAGCAGCAACATAGTGGGTGGTGGTGCACATTGGGAAACCAATGCCGGGAGCAGAATGACAGACGGGACCAGCAAATCATTAATTTCCAAATAATATAAATAATAGCAGAATTTAGCAAAAGTATACGCATAACCCCTTTATGGGTTAGTCATAATTCAAAGGACCATCTCATCAGAACAAACCGTTTCTATCCATTTTGTTTATGGTGGTCATAAGGGGAGGGTCTTGGGATCCCTTTCAATTACCTAGAATGGAGAGATGACTAACAGGGGATCAAGGAAATGGGTCCACAAATTTTGGCCTACCGATGAGTAGGTTGTCTTCAAGGTACAACCCTTTTAGGAGCCACTGAAATGGCTTCTACTTCCATTGTGTATTTTTATTGGGTCTCCAGGCTTCCTAAAAATGTATTCATGATCTATACTTACCTTTACTTATCCAGTTCTGAGCATTAAAACTGTAAACAGGCGGCTGGGAGAGGAACAGACATAGAGGGGAGCGGGGAACTGGCGGCAAAGCGTTTCGTGACCCTAAGGCACTTCGATGGGCCTCCATAGAGGCCCGTCGAAGTGCCTTAGGGGCACAAAACTATTTGCTTCCAGTTCTATATGCTCCACGCTACATCTGTTCCACTCGCAGCCGCCTGTTTACCGTGTTTATGGATTAAAGAATAAAAGAGTTCGAAGCCATCCATTGGTGAGTTGCCCCGTTTGTCTTTTATACTTCGGATCTACTGGCTTCCATGCTTTGCATTCCATAAAGACCAATACGACATGCTAAAATCAAAATAGTTCAGTCAACAATCAATCATAACTTAGAGATAAGGAGTCCGGGCAATGTGAGGTCAGTCAAGCAATAACACTAAACCAAAGGTGACACCAACTGAATAGCGCATTTTGAGTAGCCAAGAACGTTACCCTATTACAATAACAACCATCCTGTCTGGTGATAACAGGGATATTTTGGACCTTAGTTTAGGATTAGTCAATCTCATAAAACTTTGCATTATATGTGGAAGATTCTTGGCATATCCTCACAGACTGTTGTGAAAAAGATACGCTGCATATTTTAGGCCAACGTTTTACAATTTTCATCAGAAAATAAGCAGGCTCAGATTGTGCAACATAAGCGCCCCCTGTGCTATAGACTCTTGATTTAAATTAAATAGCTGTGTCCTAGTATAGATTTCTACTCAATTTACTCCAATTACTAAAATAACTTACAGAAAATGTGTCCTTCTTACGACACCATGTATAGATAATAGACCCCACCATTCACAAAAGGTGATAATCACAGTTCTCCTCCTTCACCTTCCTGAACAGTAAGCAGTCCCTCAATGCACAGAGAAAAAAAAAAAAAGTGAAATAATTCAGAAAATAAATAAGAATAAAAACTAAACAGAAAATAAAAATGTTTAAAAATATTATTTATTATTATTATTATTATTATTGCATCTATATATCTGACAACCAGATATTGATATATAATAAATTATATAATAATAATAACAATAAAGTATATAACAATATCTGGTTTTCAGTAGTAAAATATACAGATGCAATAATAATAAAAGTAATAATAATAACAATTATATATATATATACACACACACACACACACACACACACACATATATATATATATATATATATATATATATATATATATATATATATATATATATATATTTGATTATTATTATCATTATTAAGTATATATCAATATCTGGTTTTCAGTAGTAAAATATACAGATGCAATAATAATATGTATAATATATATATATATATATATATATATATATATATATATATATACACACACACACAGTGATCCCTCAACTTACAATGGCCTCAACATACAATAGTTTCAACATACAATGGTCTTTTCTGGACCATTATTACTTGAAACCAGACTCAACATACAATGCTACGGACAGTCCAGATCTGTGAAATGTCAGTGGCTGGAAGAGCCAGCCAATCTGAATGGACATTTTACTGGTAAAAAAAAAAAAACTGTATTACTGAAGCGTATGCACTGACTGGTGTCTGGTAGTGCCCCCTACAGTACAGGGAGGTATTACATGTTCTGTACTCTTTACCTGTACCAGGGTTAGCTGCTCCTTTGGACACCAGGTGATGGTGGCTCCATGTTACTTTTTTAGGACACTGTTTAATGTACAGGACCCCGAGGAAGCTCCTGTCCTCTCCATAGATAGTGATTACAGCTTCAAGCAGATCTTTATTACTTTTATATGTAAGGACTTCCTTTATCTATATTAGTTATCTATTAAGTATATATCAATATCTGGTATTCATTAGTAAAAAATACATAGGTGATACATTCCCTTCAATCAGTATGTGCGTTGTCTTGGCCTGGATATCACCAGCACATTCTGTAGCATTCTGATGAACATCTAAAGTTGGCCATATGCATACGAGTTCTCAAAACCTGCCAATTTCATTGGGAATCGCCAACGATCTAACATGTATAGTCTCCGACGGCACATGATGGAGGAGATAAAGATTGGGCATGCTGAATTTCAATAAGCCAAATTTTTTGCTCCTGTTGGAGATAGGTCAGCACCAGAGGAGTATACAGGCTCCAGGAGGTGTGAATATGAAGCTGACGGGATGTGAATTAGGCTCGAGGTGTGTGAATATAATCCTCAGGGGGCATGAATTAGCTTGGGGTGTGAATATAATGCTCAAGGGGTGTTAATATAAGAGGTTTAATGGGTGTTAATCAGTTTTGAGTGGGTGTTCATATGAGGTTGAGGGGTATTAATTAAGCTCTAGGTGTAAATATAAGGCTCAGGGGTTTGAATCAACCTTGGGTGGGTGTGAATATGAGGCACAGAAGGTATACATCAGGCTCAGGGAGCCTGAATTAGGCTAATTTGTGTAAATATGAGGCTCAGGGGTGGGAATCAGCCAAGGAGGGATATGACTATGAGGTAGAGGGGGCATGAATCTGGTTCACATTCCCCTAAGCTTCACATTCACACTCCTTTCTGAAATTGAGTTCACGCCCACTTGAATATTCAGGGAAAAGTACAGCTAGTCAACCAATCGTCAAAATCTGCATATCTTAGTAACCAGAGGACATTGCAACAAAATAAAAAAATAAAAATAGAACTAGGGCTACCAATGCTATACAACTGTATAATTTTTTTAATTTTTTTGCTTTTTTTTACAATCCATGGAGCAGTAAAGGAGAACTGAGCAGGTCTAGCCTTGGATCTAGGACATATCAGGCTGACTTTGCCAATTTAAAATAAAGTACCGTATTTATCGGGGTATACCACGCACCGGCCTATAACACGCACCCTCATTTTACCAAGGATATTTGGGTAAAAAAAGTTTTTTACCCAAATATCCATGGTAAAATGAGGGTGCGTGTGTGCGCGTGTATACCCCGATACATCTCCAGGAAAGGCAGGGGGAGAGAGGCCGTCGCTGCCCGCTTCTCTCCCCCTGCCTTTCCTGGGGTCTAGAGCCCTGCTGCCGGCCCTTCTCTCCCCCTGGCTATCGGCGCCGCTGCCCGTTCTGTCCCCCTGACTATCGGTACCGGCGCCCCATTGCCGGCGCCGATAGCCAGGGGGAGAGAAGCGGTGCCGACAGCCAGGGGGAGAGAAGGGGCAGTGGCACCCATTGCCGGCGCCGCTGCCCCGTTGCCTCCCCCCATCCCCGGTGGCATAATTACCTGGGTCGGGTCCGCGCTGCTCCAGGCCTCCGGCGTGCGTCCCCTGCGTCGTTGCTATGCACGGCGCGGCGCACTGACGTCATGCGCCGTGCAGCGGATAGCAACGACGAAGGGGACGCACGCCGGAGGCCTACAGCAGCGCGGACCCGACCCAGGTAATTATGCCACCGGGGATGGGGGAGGCAACGGGGCAGCGGCGCCGGCAATGGGTGCCGCTGCCCCTTCTCTCCCCCTGGCTATTGGCGCCGGTACCGATAGTCAGGGGGACAGAACGGGCAGCGGCGCCGATAGCCAGGGGGTGAGAAGGGTTGGCAGCAGGGCTCTAGACCCCAGGGAAGGCAGGGGGAGAGAAGCGGGCAGCGACGGCCTCTCTCCCCCTGCCTTTCCTGGGGCGGTATCGGCGTATAACACGCACACAGACTTTAGGCTAAAAATTTTAGCCTAAAAAGTGCGTGTTATACGCCGATAAATACGGTAATAGGAAACAATGCTTTCCTATATACATGTTGATTATAATCACATAAAAGCAGCACTTGGGTGCCACATCCATGACAGTGAAGGATACGGTAGGTAAGGTGAGCTCTATGGAATTCCAAAGTAATCTGGGCAACCTAGATCGCAACACTTTGCACTGCTGTCCAATGGATAGGGGATAAGATGTCTGATTGCGCTGGTCCCACCGCTGGGGATCCCCACTATCTCCCTGCTACACCCGGCGTTCATTTAGAGTGTCGGGCACAGCGCCGGGAGGCTCGTGACGTCACAGTCACGCCCCACTCGTGATGTCATGGTCACGCCCCCTCAATGCAAAGAAGGGAGGAGGGAGCTGTGGTTGAAGTATGAAGGCAATTGGTGTGAGGGAGGAGGCGGGACGCCGTTTCACCTGACGGAGGACGGAGTAGCGGCTGACGACTGACAATGTCCTAAAATGGACACCGTACCTTTGAATAGGGGATAAAATATCTAGAGGCGGAGTACCCCTTTAACTGATCAGCTTACCCGACTGACACTACTCCACCTGAGGATCAGCTCCCCGAGGATCACCACATATAATCCGGATTAATGATGTTCTTAGTTATCGGGATACATAAACATTACCGTTCACAGCCCATCTTTCTGGAACACATTACGTTCTAGGGCTATTTCGGCAGGGGCCACCCAGCTATAAACACGATCATTTGCGTCTGTCTTGTTTGCGATAATTTTTTTTATTGCTACTTCAGTTTCAGATGTCAGACTAATCACTTCCATATTCTGATTAAAATATGAATTGGAAACACATGGGGAAGAACCATAGGAATCAATAACAGCTTCTCTCCCTTTAAATAGCTTACAAAGTCTATGCGGTCTACTTCGAAACAGACCGGGATCCCCTCTACTCGGTGGGTTTTTGTTCTTTCCAAAATAAACAGGGCTGGAGTCGCCTTTATTAATGCTAGCCCTGACACTCGATATCCCCGTCTTAAGGGCACCAATCAACATAATATAATTAGCTTTAATTTGGTACAATGAATGCCTGTGGAAGGACAGAGAGGCGAAGAGTTAATTCCCTGTGAATGGTCTTAAACATCAGGTATTCCTATTTCTTATTTAACTACCTCTCGGATTTTAGGAATGTTGCCGGAAGGGGCCATATTTCATTTTAATTGACATAAATATACCTTAAACCAACAAACTGTGAGAACTGATGTCTCCACAGATCAGGCCATGAACTGTTTCCATGATAAATGATCCTGGCGCCTATAGGATAGAAGTACAAAAAATGAATCATGCAGAACCTCTAGATTAGATGGAGCCGAACGTGGACGTAAAGAGTAAAATATGAATTTTCTTAATCCCACGCGGGTAAGTAAATTGTTGCTGAGGAACGTTTAGACAGCTGCTTGATGTTGTGAAAGTCCTCTAGGCAATAGCTTGTAGAGTAATCACATGACTTGGGTCTAATTTTATTTTAATTAGGATTATATGCACAAATATCAGGAATGCTTAAAAAAAAAAAAAAAAAAGAAAAGAAATTTCTGGAGAGGCCAGAAGTTATTGTTACTCATCTTCCCTGGTTCCAGCACTGATTGGTAGGCAACCAGATAACTTCTCTTCAATGTCAGTCGTGGCAATCCAGCCACGACTCTTCTCCTCACCTTGGCTAGCTGTGTCACTTTGTCAGGCAACCAGTGTTTGCCCATGAGGTCAGGCCTGGAATCGACCACTGAAGACTTACCTGTTCTTACCCTTTCCTTTAGATTTCTTGAGGGTACCAATCGTTCCATCCCTGGCTCTGATCCTTAATTCCATTCCTGATTATGTGTAGGCCTCTGGCTGTTTTAATCTGACTGCTCTCCTGATGATGACCCTTGGCTTTACTCCTGACTATGCTACTGCTGCCAATCAATAATTATTTTAGGAACCATAAGCTGGGGATCCTCCTCCACAACATTTTTGGGGGTTAAGGGTAAAGACCAGGGGATCCCTTAGGCTCAGCACCCCAGTATAGCTACTACAAAATGGATTACAGTACAATTATTCAAGTATGTGTTACATGACTATAACAGGTACCTCAATGGGTAGCCCAATTTTTGACCAGTTAGTAAGTCAGCTAAAGAATCCGGTTGGGTAATTTTTCTAACTTTTTTTTTTTTGGACTGAAAGCCGTAGTCTACTGTGATTTTTGTCCAGCACCAAAAATGGGTACGATCCAAAAATGTCCATAGCAGACTCTTTTAGGCTCTATTAAATAAATTGGGTACAGCACAAGTACTGCGAGGAGACGGCAACAGATGGTTTTCAAATTCTCCTGCTAGATCCGGCTGCCATATGCCCCAAACGTGATGTGAATGCAGCCTAACATACTACTCACTCTAAGGGTTATGCCATAATGTTATGTCATAGAACTATCCCTTTAATGCCTTCCTGTTCGGGCTGTACTAAAAGAAGTGGTCAAGCTATGAAATGCTTAAAATGTTGTCCAAAGGTAGACTATAAAAAAAGTCAAAATGATTTAGAAAAGAACGGAGAGCACTGATCTCTCGTCACGATTTACTACCCATGAACTGTATGTACATGGCTAAGCTGAAAAAACTTGGAAGAGGCCTATGTGTCTGAAAGATGCTTCACAGTTCGTCCAAGTCACAATTACTTCACTTTTGGAGACATTTTAGGCACCAAAGACATCTAGCCGTGAATGGAAAGAACAAGTCAGAGAGTAAACTTTTCCAAGTAAAACTATAAAAATTAAAAAATATATCTCGGCTACATTACAGATGACCTTAGTGACAGCATGTGAGCGTGTGATGGCGGTGCGTGTAGTGCAGCATGTGCTGCTCAGCAACGGCCAAACTCCTCCACTTCCTGAAGTGTTGACATGCCCGATGATGTCACTGGGAAAAGATGCCAAACAAGACGAAGAACAAATGAAGTTGGAAATGAAAAGAAAAGTTCCGAAAACAAGATGAAGGCTCCACAAATTTTTCTGATTTACAGCACCTCCAATCCTCCAAAATGAGGTACATGCTGTCCATAAAAGTTTCTGGCCATAAATGTTTGGGAACAAATGATATCAGGCATGAAATTTGGAGGACGGGTGAGCCATTTTTGTTCTGTTTTTTTATTTATTTTTTTGGCACAATCTAGTTAGAACCTTCATTCAAAAAGCTCAAGTACTAGAATATTTATGAAAACTACATTTTGCACTGAAAGTTTTTATTAGAATTTTGCACTATTATCAGTAAAGGGAAAAGGTTTCTAGAAAATCCTAACAAGAGGTTCACAGAGTATTGTCATAAGTGCACTCACTGGCAACTTCATTAGGTACACCTTGCTAGTACTGGGTTAGACCTCCTTTTGCTCTCATTAATGGTGGCATACTTTCTTCAAGGTGCTGGAGGCATTCCTCGCAGATTTGGACATGATGACATCGCACAGTTCCTCCATGAGGACATGATGACATCACACAGTTCCTCCATATGGACATGATGACATCACACAGTTCCTCCATATGGACATGATGACATCACACAGTTCCTCCATATGGACATGATGACATCACACAGTTCCTCCATATGGACATGATGACATCACACAGTTCCTCCATATGGACATGATGACATCACACAGTTCCTCCATATGGACATGATGACATCACACAGTTCCTCCATATGGACATGATGGCATCACACAGTTCCTCCATATGGACATGATGACATCACACACTTCCTCCATATGGACATGATGGCATCACACAGTTCCTCCATAAGGACATGATGACATCGCACAGTTCCTCCATAAGGACATGATGACATCGCACAGTTCCTCCATAAGGACATGATGACATCGCACAGTTCCTCCATAAGGACATGATGACATCGCACAGTTCCTCCATAAGGACATGATGACATCGCACAGTTCCTCCATAAGGACATGATGACATCGCACAGTTCCTCCATAAGGACATGATGACATCACACAGTTCCTCCATATGGACATGATGACATCGCACAGTTCCTCCTTAAGGACATGATGACATCGCACAGTTCCTCCATAAGGACATGATGACATCACACAGTTCCTCCATAAGGACATGATGACATCACACACTTCCTCCATAGGGACATGATGACATCACACACTTCCTCCATATGGACATGATGACATCACACACTTCCTCCATATGGACATGATGACATCACACACTTCCTTCATATGGACATGATGACATCACACAGTTCCTCCATATGGACCTGATGACATCACACAGTTCCTCCATATGGACATGATGACATCACACAGTTCCTCCATATGGACATGATGACATCACACAGTTCCTCCATAAGGTCATGATGACATCACACAGTTCCTCCATATGGACATGATGACATCACACAGTTCCTCCATATGTACATGATGGCATCACACAGTTCCTCCATATGGACATGATGACATCACACACTTCCTCCATATGGACATGATGGCATCACACAGTTCCTCCATAAGGACATGATGACATCACACAGTTCCTCCATAAGGACATGATGACATCACACAGTTCCTCCATAAGGACATGATGACATCGCACAGTTCCTCCATGAGGACATGATGACATCACACAGTTCCTCCATAAGGACATGATGACATCACACAGTTCCTCCATATGGACATGATGACATCACACAGTTCCTCCATATGGACATGACGACATCACACACTTCCTCCATAAGGACATGACGACATCACACACTTCCTCCATAGGGACATGATGACATCACACACTTCCTCCATATGGACATGATGACATCCCACACTTCCTCCATATGGACATGATGACATCACACACTTCCTCCATATGGACATGATGACATCACACACTTCCTCCATATGGACATGATGACATCACACACTTCCTCCATATGGACATGATGACATCACACACTTCCTCCATATGGACATGATGACATCACACACTTCCTCCATAGGGACATGATACAGTATACAAGAAAAAAGGGGAAGATAGAGATGGAGCTATAAAGTGCAGTTATCTAAGGTGAGGTTGTGTCACAATGTTAAATGATAGAACTGCTCACCTTGGCGTGTTGCGCTTGCAGGCACAGCACTGATCAATGCTTTTTATGTGCAGATAGTCCGGCGTTTGGGGGCAGCTTACCATCAGTACCGCCGCGGAATGGTACAGAATGCAGGAGAATAGGTGTATAAGTGTGGGTATCCCAGCAGGTGTTCCCTTCCTCCAAAAACTCTGACTTCTAGTCGAAGTGCTTCACTGATAGGATGACGTGGTAGTCAGATGTAAAGTTTATGTTTTTATTAGCATATACATATATGACAAAAGTGCAGATATAGGACTATGTGATTCCGAGGACTCCCCCTGCATATTTTAGGAGTGTTTGCCTTTTGAAGAAAAGGAAAGAAAGGAATTGTTTGATCTGTTCTTTTTCTGCAAGCTAATGTTCATCCAACCTACATGCACTCTCTACCCTCCGTTCATTTTTTCGGCAGGTCCATTGCTGACCATACCTGGCCTCCTATAAATTTCAGATTTCCAAAGGAGACTCCTCCATAAGGCCTTCACAGGATATGCAGGTCACTCTTGTCTCCTGGGGACCGATCTCTGAATTCAGAATTAATTTTGGGGTCTGTAGTCTAAATTCTCTTTGAAGACTGAATATATTTTGTGGTCTTCCCAACCCAAAGGCTTAATGTTGGTGGTATTTGGAGGTGTGGTCAATATAAATTTAGGTCAACTGTGTTTTTTGTATTTCTTTAGCATCGATCAAACTACCACCAACATTCGGCAAAGTAAGCCTAAATAATGGAAAATCTTGACGTCCCACAACTTCCTTTCTAGTCTCCATGATAGGATTATTTATATGTATACATATATACTTTGCTTTGTTTTCTTGTCCTTTTGGCTTATATATTTCAACACTGATTGCTCTTCTATTCTACATCCTGTTTGTGTGGAGAAATAATATTTACAAACTAGATTTCAGCGAAATTGGTTTAATGTGAAACGTTCATGAAAAACTAAGTCTACCCCCGAAAGGGTATCACGAGTTACAAACATTATGTCAATCAATGCTCTAACTTCAAAGCCCAAAGATGACATCAACCTAAACAAAAAAAGAAAATGAGTTATATAGTCCTCGATGGAAGAAGTCCTGCCATAGAAAACGAGGACTTATCAGATGAATGTAATTAAAGCGTCCATTGCTCCAGGCTCAACGAGGCCACATACATTGTGGTGACAGGTCATCCTGAGCAGGAAGAATAATCGGCTTAGTGGTTAAATGTATGGATTTTGGACTTTGTTTTTACCAAATTAAAGGCAAATGATAACAAATTGTTTTCCTCTGGTCTTCAAAAGGCAGCAGCACGTGTGGTCTTACTTCTTGATATGTTGCTGTGATCTTTAGATGGAGTTTGGTAATGATCTGTGTCAGGACCGGTTTACCATATTATTGAGCCTCAGGCACAAATAGTTTTTTTCCTTTTTAGCTTTCCATGTCATCCGAAAAAACTCCTTAAATTGCAATCAAAATTATTAAAATCCATGTTTAAAAAAAACTAAAAAGTAAAAGGCCCCAAACCCCTTAAAAAATTAACTAACTACTCTCTGATCTTGTTAAGCCTTCGGTCAGCACTCCGGTCTCTGGAGCCCAGCCAATCAGCAGCATTAAAGGGGTATTCCAGGATTTTTTTTTATTTGACTATGCTATAGGGGCTGTAAAGTTAGTGTAGTTCATAATATAGTGTCTGTACATGTGTGTGATGGTTTTCTCACAATTCTTCTGTGATTTTCACTCCAATATTTATTTTTACCAGCATACAAAATGACTGTCGTCTCAGATTTTTCCCAGGTTGCAATGTGGCCGAGACCTGACTCACTAGTCAGCTGATGACAGGGAGCCTGTCTGCTTCAATGGGTGGAGGGATCAATATGCAACTAATGCAACAGCTGTAGGCACCCTGATTGAGAACCACAGGTCTTTGAATGGATGCAGCTCATTTATGTTTCAATTGGTGGGGTGAGTGATGTGTGGAAGGGAGGAAAATGGAATTGTGGGATTTGTAGTAAAAGAAAAGTCAAACAGGAAATACCAGTTCACAAAAAGCTAGCCACAGTGTTATGGTAATCTCACAACATAGCCATTTAGCCCCAAGACAAGCGCAGATCCTTCCTAAGCATGTCCATTACTGTCTGCCAGGTTCGTACTAAAATCACCTTATGGTGGAGAACCCCTTTAACATTAATGATCCGTACCCCTGGCAATATGGCTCCCATCACTGAGCAGTAATGCTAGGAGTACGGAGCATGACTCTTGAGGTATCTGATGGGTTGTGGTTGTTGCATTACGTCTGCTCCTATAGTAAGACAGTCAAAAGTTAATTATTTTAATGAGTTTGGGCAACTTTTTTTGTTTTTTAAACATGGACAACCGCTTTAACTCATCTAT